>NW_027524968.1:0-25661 GCF_052094955.1 Ictidomys tridecemlineatus
AAAGAGCTAGCACAAACCGTGTTTGATTTAGTGATCCAAATACATGGATCCGTATAGGAGAAAACAGAGTGAAACCTCAAAATGAAAACGGTTACTGCAAACGAACGGTTTAACCTAGAAGAACGAAATTTGGTGAGCCAAGTGGGATTGGTGTACTGATCATTCCCTGAAAGTATCATCAAGATTGGGTGAAAAAGTGTTTGCTGAGATTTCAGGCAACTCGTAGTTTTTTGGAAGCTTGTCAACCCCTTTCTATGAAAGTGATTCTCGCCAGTCTCTGCTTAGGGCTACATCAACAGCAAACAATCCATAGAGACATAAATTGAAACTGCTTAATTGTGTCAAGTTTCAAAGAGCTTGAACAAACCGTGTTTGATTTAGAGTTCTAAATACATGTATCCGTATAGGAGAAAACAGAGTGAAACCTCAAAATGAAAACGGTTACTGCAAACGAACGGTTTAACGTAGAAGAACGAAATTTGGTGAGCCAAGTGGGATTGGTGTACTGATCATTCCCAGAAAGCATCATCAAGATTGGGTGAAAAAGTGTTTGCTGAGATTTCAGGAAACTCGTAGTTTTTTGGAAGCTTGGCAACCCCTTTCCATGAAAGTGATTCTCGCCAGTCTCTGCTTAGGTTTACATCAACAGCAAACAAACCATAGAGATAGAACTTGAAACTGCTCTGTTGGGTCAAGTTTCAAAGAGCTAGCACAAACCGTGTTTGATTTAGAGTTCCAAATACATGTATCTGTATAGCAGAAAACAGAGTGAAACCTCAAAATGAAAACGGTTACTGCAAACGAACGGTTTAACCTAGAAGAACGAAATTTGGTGAGCCAAGTGGGATTGGTGTACTGATCATTCCCTGAACGTATCATCAAGATTGGGAAAAAAAGTGTTTGCTGAGATTTCAGGAAACTCGTAGTTTTTTGGAAGCTTGGCAACCCCTTTCCATGAAAGTGATTCTCGCCAGTCTCTGCTTAGGGCTACATCAACAGCAAACAAACCATAAAGACAGAACGTGAAACTGCTTAATTGGGTCAAATTTCAAAGAGCTAGCACAAACCCTGTTTGATTTAAAGTTCCAAATACATGTACTCGTATAGGAGAAAACAGAGTGAAACCTCAAAATGAAAACGGTTACTGCAAACGAACGGTTTAACCTAGAAGAACGAAATTTGGTGAGCCAAGTGGGATTGGTGTACTGTTCATTCCCTGAAAGTATCATCAAGATTGGGTTTAAAAGTGTTTGCTGAGATTTCATGCAACTCGTAGTTTTTTGGAAGCTAGGCAACCCCTTTCCATGAAAGTGATTCTCGCCAGTCTCTGCTTAGGGCTACATCAACAGCAAACAAACCATAGAGAGAGAAGTTGAAACTGCTTTACTGGGTCAAGTTTTAAAGAGCTATCACAAACCGTGTTTGATTGAGAGTTCTAAATACATGTATCCGTATAGGAGAAAACAGAGTGAAACCTCAAAATGAAAACGGTTACTGCAAAGGAACGGTTTAACCTAGAAGAACGAAATTTGGTGAGCCAAGTGGGATTGGTGTACTGATCATTCCCTGAAAGTATCATCAAGATTGGGTGGAAAAGTGTTTGCTGAGATTTCAGGCAACTCGTAGTTTTTTGGAAGCTTGGCAACCCCTTTCCATGAAAGTGATTCTCGCCAGTCTCTGCTTTGGGCTACATCAACAGCAACCAAACCATAGAGATAGAACTTGAAACTGCTTTATTGGTTCAAGTTTCAAGGAGCTAGCACAAACCCTGTTTGATTTAGAGTTCCAAATCCATGTATCCTTATAGGAGAAAACAGAGTGAAACCTCAAAATGAAAACGGTTACTGCAAACGAACGGTTTAACCTAGAAGAACGAAATTTGGTGAGCCAAGTGGGATTGGTGTACTGATCATTCCCTGAAAGTATCATCAAGATTGGGTGAAAAAGTGTTTGCTGAGATTTAAGGCAACTCGTAGTGTTTTGGAAGCTTGGCAACCCCTTTCCATGAAAGTGATTCTCGCCAGTCTCTGCTTAGGGCTACATCAACAGCAAACAAACCATAGAGATAGAACTTGAAACTGCTTTATTGGGTCAAGTTTCAAAGAGCTAGCACAAACCGTGTTTGATTTAGAGTTTCAAATCCATGTATCCGTATAGGAGAAAACAGAGTGAAACATCAAAATGAAAACGGTTACTGCAAACGACGGTTTAACCTAAAAGAACGAAATTTGGTGAGCCAAGTGGGATTGGTGTACTGATCATTCCCTGAAAGTATCATCAAGATTGGGTGAAAAAGTGTTTGCTGAGATTTCAGGCAACTCGTAGTTTGTTGGAAGCTTGGCAACCCCTTTCCATGAAAGTGATTCTCGCCAGTCTCTGCTTAGGGCTACATCAACAGCAAACAAACCATAGAGATAGAACTTGAAACAGCTTTATTGGGTCAAGTTTCAAAGAGCTAGCACAAACCGTGTTTGATTTAGAGTTCCAAATACATGTATCCATACAGGAGAAAACAGAGTGAAACCTCAAAATGAAAACGGTTACTGCAAACGAACGGTTTAACCTAGGAGAACGAAATTTGGTGAGGCAAATGGGATTGGTGTACTGATCATTCCCTGAAAGTATCATCAAGATTGGGTGAAAAACTGTTTGCTGAGATTTCAGGAAACTCGTAGTTTTTTGGAAGCTTGGCAACCCCTTTTCATGAAAGGGATTCTCGCCAGTCTCTGCTTAGGGCTACATCAACAGCAAACAAACCATAGAGATAGAACTTGAAACTGCTTTATTGGGTCAAGTTTCAAAAAGCTAGCCCAAACCGTGTTTGATTTAGACTTCAAAATCTACGTATCCGTATAGGAGAAAACAGAGTGAAACCTCAAAATGAAAACGGTTACTGCAAACGAACGGTTTAACCTAGAAGAACGAAATTTAAAGAGCCAAGTGGGATTGGTGTACTGATCATTCCCTGAAAGTATCATCAAGATTGGGTGAAAAAGTGTTTGCTGAGATTTCAGGCAACTCGTAGTTTTTTGGAAGCTAGGCAACCCCTTTCCATGAAAGTGATTCTCGCCAGTCTCTGCTTAGGGCTACATCAACAGCAAACAAACCATAGAGATAGAACTTGAAACTGCTTTATTGGGTCAAGTTTCAAAGAGCTAGCACAAACCGTGTTTGATTTAGAGTTCCAAATCCATGTATCCGTATAGGAGAAAACAGAGTGAAACCTCAAAATGAAAACGGTTACTGCAAATGAACGTTTTAACCTAGAAGAACGAAATTTGGTGAGCCAAGTGGGATTGGTGTACTGATCATTTCCTGAAAGTATCAGGATGATTTCATGCAAAAGTGTTTGCTGAGATTTCAGGCAACTCGTAGTTTTTTGGAAGCTTGGCAACCCCTTTAAATGATAGTGTTTCTCGACAGTCTCTGCTTAGGGCTCCATCAACAGCAAACAAACCATAGAGATAGAACTTGAAACTGCTTTATTAGGTCAAGTTTCAAAGAGCTAGCACAAACCGTGTTTGATTTAGAGTTCCAAATCCATGTATCCTTATAGGAGAAAACAGAGTGAAACCTCAAAATGAAAACGGATACTGCAAATGAACGTTTAAACCTAGAAGAACGAAATTTGGTGAGCCAAGTGGGATTGGTGTACTGATCATTCCCTGAAAGTATCATCAACATTGGGTGAAAATGTGGTTGCTGAGATTTCCGGCAACTCGTAGTTTTTTGGAAGCTTGGCAACCCATTTCCATGAAAGTGATTCTCGCCAGTCTCTGCTTAGGGCTACATCAACAGCAAACAAACCATAGAGATAGGACTTGAAACTGCTTTATTGGGTCAAGTTTCCAAGAGCTAGCACAAACCGTGTTTGATTTAGAGTTCCAAATCCATGTATCCGTATAGGAGAAAACAGAGTGAAACCTCAAAATGAAAACGGTTACTGCAAACGAACGGTTTAACCTAGAAGAACGAAATTGGGTGAGCCAAGTGGGATTGGTGTACTGATCATTCCCTGAAAGTATCATCAAGATTGGGTGAAAAAGTGGTTGCTGAGATTTCAGGCAACTCGTTTTTTTTTGGAAGCTTGGCAACCCCTTTCCATGAAAGTGATTCTCGCCAGTCTCTGCTTAGGGCTACATCAACAGCAAACAAACCATAGAGATAGAACTTGAAACTGCTTTATTGGGTCAAGTTTCAAAGAGCTAGCACAAACCGTGTTTGATTTAGAGTTCCAAATCCATGTATCCATATAGGAGAAAACAGAGTGAAACCTCAAAATGAAAACGGTTACTGCAAATGAACGTTTAAACCTAGAAGAACGAAATTTGGTGAGCCAAGTGGGATTGGTGTACTGATCATTTCCTGAAAGTATCAGGACGATTGGGTGAAAAAGTGTTTGCTGAGATTTCAGGCAACACGTAGTTTTTTGGACGCTTGGCAACCCCTTTAAATGAAAGTGATTCTCGCCAGTCTCTGCTTAGGGATACATCAACAGCAAACAAACCATAGAGATAGAACTTGAAACTGCTTTATTGGGTCAAGTTTCAAAGAGCTAGCACAAACCGTGTTTTATTTAGAGTTCCAAATCCATGTATCCGTACAGGAGAAAACTGAGTGAAACCTCAAAATGAAAACGGTTACTGCAAACGAACGGTTTAACCTAGAAGAACGAAATTTGGTGATCCAAATGGGATTGGTGTACTGATCATTCCCTGAAAATATCATCAACATTGGGTAAAAAAGTGTTTGCTGAGATTTCAGGCAACTCGTAGTTTTTTGGAAGCTTGGCAACCACTTTCCATGAAAGTGATTCTCGACAGTCTCTGCTTAGGGCTCCATTAACAGCAAACAAACCATAGAGATAGAACTTGAAACTGGTTTATTGGGTCAAGTTTCAAAGAGATAGCACAAATCGTGTTTGAGTTAGAGTTCCAAATACATGTATCCGTATAGGAGAAAACAGAGTGAAACATCAAAATGAAAACGGTTACTGCAAACGAACGGTTTAACCTAGAAGAACGAAATTTGGTGAACCAAGTGGGATTGGTGTACTGATCATTCCCTGAAAGTATCATCAAGATTGGGTGAAAAAGTGTTTGCTGAGATTTCAGGAAACTCATAGTTTTTTGGAAGCTTGGCAACCCCTTTTCATGAAAGTGATTCTCGCCAGTCTCTGCTTAGGGCTACATCAACAGCAAACAAACCATAGAGATAGAATTTGAAACTGCTTTATTGGGTCAAGTTTCAAAGAGCTAGCACAAACCGTGTTTGATTTAGAGTTCCAAATACATGTATCCTTATAGGAGAAAACAGAGTGAAACCTCAAAATGAAAACGGTTACTGCAAACAAACGGTTTAACCTAGGAAACGAAATTTGGTGAGCCAAGTGGGATTGGTGTACTGATCATTCCCTGAAAGTATCATCAAGATTGGGTGAAAAAGTTTTTGCTGAGATTTCAGGCAACTCGTAGTTTTTTGGAAGCTTGGCAACCCCTTTCCATGAAAGTGATTCTCGCCAGTCTCTGCTTAGGGCTACATCAACAGCAAACAAACCATAGAGATAGAACTTGAAACTGCTTTATTGGGTCAAGTTTCAAAGAGCTAGCACAAACCGTGTTTGATTTAGAGTTCCAAATACATGTATCCGTATAGGAGAAAAAAAGAGTGAAACCTCAAAATGAAAACGATTACTGCAAATGAACGTTTTAACCTAGAAGAACGAAATTTGGTGAGCCAAGTGGGATTGGTGTACTGATCATTCTCTGAAAGTATCATCAAGATTGGGTGAAAAAGTGTTTGCTGAGATTTCAGGGAACTCGGAGTTTTTTGGAAGCTTGGCAACCCCTTTCCATGAAAGTGATTCTCGCCAGTCTCTGCTTAGCGCTATATCAACAGCAAACAAACCATAGAGATAGAACTAGAAACTGCTTTATTGGGTCAAGTTTCAAAGAGCTAGCACAAACCGTGTTTGATTTAGAGTTCCAAATCCATGTATTTGTATAGGAGAAAACAGAGTGAAACATCAAAATGAAAACGGTTACTGCAAATGAACGTTTTAACCTAGAAGAACGAAATTTGGTGAGCCAAGTGGGATTGGTGTACTGTTCATTCCCTGAAAGTATCATCAAGATTGGGTGAAAAAGTGTTTGCTGAGATTTCAGGCAACTCGTAGTTTTTTGGAAGCTTGGCAACCCCTTTCCATGAAAGTGATTCTCGCCAGTCTCTGCATAGGGCTACATCAACAGCAAACAATCCATAGAGATAGAACTTGAAACTGCTTTATTGGGTCAAGTTTCCAAAAGCTAGCACAAACCGTGTTTGATTTAGAGTTCCAAATACATGTATCCATATAGGAGAAAACAGAGTGAAACCTCAAAATGAAAACGGTTACTGCAAACGAACGGTTTAACCTAGAGGAACGAAATTTGGTGAGCCAAGTGGGATTGGTGTACTGTTCATTCCCTGAAAGTATCATCAAGATTGGGTGAAAAAGTGTTTGCTGAGATTTCAGGCAACTCGTAGTTTTTTGGAAGCTTGGCAACCCCTTTCCATGAAAGTGATTCTCGCCAGTCTCTGCTTAGGGCTACATCAACAGCAAACAATCCATAGAGATAGAACTTGAAACTGCTTTATTGGGTCAAGTTTCCAAGAGCTAGCACAAACCGTGTTTGATTTAGAGTTCCAAATCCATGTATTTGTATAGGAGAAAACAGAGTGAAACCTCAAAATGACAACGGTTACTGCAAATGAACGTTTAAACCTAGAAGAACGAAATTTGGTGAGCCAAATGGGATTGGTGTACTGATCATTCCCTTAAAGTATCATCAAGATTGGATGAAAAAGTGTTTGCTGAGATTTCAGGCAACTCGTAGTTTTTTGGAAGCTTGGCAACCCCTTTAAATGAAAGTGATTCTCGACAGTCTCTGCTTAGGGCTCCATCAACAGCAAACAAACCATAGAGATAGAACTTGAAACTGCTTTATTGGGTCAAGTTTCAAAGAGCTAGCACAAACCGTGTTTGATTTAGAGTTCCAAATCCATGTATCCTTATAGGAGAAAACAGAGTGAAACCTCAAAATGAAAACGGTTACTGCAAATAAACGTTTAAAACTAGAAGAACGAAATTTGGTGAGCCAAGTAGGATTGGTGTACTGATCATTCCCTGAAAGTATCATCAAGATTGGGTGAAAAAGTGTTTGCTGAGATTTCAGGCAACTCGTTGTTTTTTGGAAGCTTGGCAACCCCTTTACATGAAAGTGATTCTCAACAGTCTCTGCTTAGGGCTCCATCAACAGCAAAGAAACCATAGAGATAGAAGTTGAAACTGCTTTATTGGGTCAAGTTTCAAAGAGATAGCACAAACCGTGTTTGAGTTAGAGTTCCGAATACATGTATCCGTATAGGAGAAAACAGAGTGAAACATCAAAATGAAAACGGTTACTGCAAACGAACGGTTTAACCTAAAAGAACGAAATTTGGTGAGCCAAGTGGGACTGGTGTACTGATCATTCCCTGAAAGTATCATCAAGATTGGGTGAAAAAGCTTTTGCTGAGATTTCAGGCAACTCGTAGTTTTTTGGAATCTTGGCAACCCCTTTCCATGAAAGTGATTCTCGCCAATCTCTGCTTAGCGCTATATCAACAGCAAACAAACCATAGATATAGAACTTGAAACTGCTTTATTGGGTCAAGTTTCAAAGAGCTAGCACAAACCGTGTTTTATTTAGAGTTCCAAAACCATGTATCCGTATAGGAGAAAACAGAGTGAAACCTCAAAATGAAAACGGTTACTG
The DNA here is from genome assembly GCF_052094955.1 of Ictidomys tridecemlineatus. Lineage (NCBI taxonomy): Eukaryota > Metazoa > Chordata > Mammalia > Rodentia > Sciuridae > Ictidomys > Ictidomys tridecemlineatus. The sequence continues at coordinate 7,797 of NW_027524968.1, forward strand.
CAAATGAACATTTTAACCAAGAAGAACGAAATTTGGTGAGCCAAGTGGGATTGGTGTTCTGATCGTACCCTGAAAGTATCATCAAGATTGGGTGAAAAAGTGTTTGCTGAGATTTCAGGCAACTCGTAGTTTTTTGGAAGCTTGGCAACCCCTTTCCATGAAAGTGATTCTCGCCAGTCTCTGCTTAGGGCTACATCAACAGCAAGCAAACCATAGAGATAGAACTGGAAACTGCTTTATTGGGTCAAGTTTCAAAGAGCTAGCACAAACCGTGTTTGATTGAGAGTTCCAAATACATGTATCCGTATAGGAGAAGACAGAGTGAAACCTCAAAATGAAAACGGTTACTGCAAAAGAACGGTTTAACCTAGAAGAACGAAATTTGGTGAGGCATGTGGGATTTGTGTACTGATCATTCCCTGAAAGTGTCATCAAGATTGGGTGAAAAAGTGTTTGCTGAGATTTCAGGCAACTCGTAGTTTTTTGGAAGCTTGGCAACCCCTTTCCATGAAAGTGATTCTCGCCAGTCTCTGTTAGGGCTACATCAACAGCAAACAAACCATAGAGATAGAGCTTGAAACTGCTTTATTGGGTCAAGTTTCAAAGAGCTAGCACAAACCGTGTTTGATTTAGACTTCAAAATCTACGTATCCGTATAGGAGTAAACAGAGTGAAACCTCAAAATGAAAACGGTTACTGCAAACGAACGGTTTAACCTAGAAGAACGAAATTTGGTGAGCCAAGTGGGATTGGTGTACTGATCATTCCCTGAAAGTATCATCAAGATTGGGTGAAAAAGTGTTTGCTGAGATTTCAGGCAACTCGTAGTTTTTTGGAACCTTGCTAACCCCTTTCCATGAAAGTGATTCTCGCCAGTCTCTGCTTAGGGCTACAGGAACAGCAAACAAACCATAGAGATAGAAGTTGAAACTGCTTTATTGGGTCAACTTTCAAAGAGCTAGCACAAACCGTGTTTGATTGAGAGTTCCAAATACATGTATCCATATAGAAGAAAACAGAGTGAAACCTCAAAATGAAAACGGTTACTGCAAACGAACGGTTTAACCTAGAAGAACGAAATTTAAAGAGCCAAGTGGGATTGGTGTACTGATCATTCCCTGAAAGTATCATCAAGATTGGGTGAAAAAGTGTTTGCTGAGATTTCAGGCAACTCGTAGTTTTTGGAAGCTAGGCAACCCCTTTCCATGAAAGTGATTCTCGCCAGTCTCTGCTTAGGGCTACATCAACAGCAAACAAACCATAGAGAGAGAAGTTGAAACTGCTTTACTGGGTCAAGTTTTAAAGAGCTAGCACAAACCGTGTTTGATTGAGAGTTCCAAATACATGTATCCGTATAGGAGAAAACAGAGTGAAACCTCAAAATGAAAACGGTTACTGCAAAGGAACGGTTTAACCTAGAAGAACGAAATTTGGTGAGCCAAGTGGGATTGGTGTACTGATCATTCCCTGAAAGTATCATCAAGATTGGGTGGAAAAGTGTTTGCTGAGATTTCAGGCAACTCGTAGTTTTTTGGAAGCTTGGCAACCCCTTTCCATGAAAGTGATTCTCGCCAGTCTCTGCTTTGGGCTACATCAACAGCAAACAAACCATAGAGATAGAACTTAAAACTGCTTTATTGGTCAAGATTCAAAGAGCTAGCAAAAACCGTGTTTGATTTAGAGTTCCAAATACATGTATCCGTATAGGAGAAAACAAAGTGAAACCTCAAAATGAAAACGGTTACTGCAAACGAACGGTTTAACCTAGAGGAACGAAATTTGGTGAGCCAAGTGGGATTGGTGTACTGATCATTCCCTGAAAGTATCATCAAGATTGGGTGAAAAAGTGTTTGCTGAGATTTCAGGAAACTCGTAGTTTTTTGGAAGCTTGGCAACCCCTTTCCATGAAAGGGATTCTTGCCAGTCTCTGCTTTGGGCTACATCAACAGCAAAACAACCATAAAGATAGAACTGGAAACTGCTTTATTGGGTCAAGTTTCAAAGAGTTAGCACAAACCGTGTTTGATTTTGAGTTCCAAATCCATGTATCCGTACAGGAGAAAACAGAGTGAAACCTCAAAATGAAAACGGTTACTGCAAACGAAAGGTTTAACCTAGAAGAACGAAATTTGGTGAGCCAAGTGGGATTGGTGTACTGATCATTCCCTGAAAGTATCATCAAGATTGGGTGAAAAAGTGTTTGCTGAGATTTCAGGCAACTCGTAGTTTTTTGGAAGCTTGCTAACCCCTTTCCATGAAAGTGATTCTCGCCAGTCTCTGCTTAGGGCTACATCAACAGAAAACAAACCATAGAGATAGAACTTAAAACTGCTTTATTGGGTCAAGTTTCAAAGAGCTAGCACAAGCCGTGTTTGATTGAGAGTTCCAAATACATGTATCCGTTTAGGAGAAAACAGAGTGAAACCTCAAAATGTAAACGGTTACTGCAAACGAACGTTTTAACCTAGAAGAACGAAATTTGGTGAGCCAAGTGGGATTGGTGTACTGTTCATTCCCTGAAAGTATCATCAAGATTGGGTTTAAAAGTGTTTGCTGAGATTTCATGCAACTCGTAGTTTTTTGGAAGCTTGGCAAGCCCTTTCCATGAAAGGGATTCTCGCAAGTCTCTGCTTTGGGCTACATCAACAGAAAACAAACCATAGAGATAGAACTTGAAACTGCTTTATTCGGTCAAGTTTCAAAGAGCTAGCACAAACCGTGTTTGACTTAGAGTTCCAAATCCATGTATCCGTATAGGAGAAAACAGAGTGAAACCTCAAAATGAAAACGGTTACTGCAAATGAACGTTTAAACCTAGAAGAACGAAATTTGGTGAGCCAAGTGGGATTGGTGTACTGATCATTCCCTGAAAGTATCATCAAGATTGGGTGAAAAAGTGTTTGCTGAGATTTCAGGCAACTCGTAGTTTTTTGGAACCTTGCTAACCCCTTTCCATGAAACTGATTCTCGCCAGTCTCTGCTTAGGGCTACAGGAACAGCAAACAAACCATAGAGATAGAAGTTGAAACTGCTTTATTGGGTCAACTTTCAAAGAGCTAGCACGAACCGTGTTTGATTGAGAGTTCCAAATACATGTATCCGTATAGAAGAAAACAGAGTGAAACCTCAAAATGAAAACGGTTACTGCAAACGAACGGTTTAAACTAGAAGAACGAAATTTAAAGAGCCAAGTGGGATTGGTGTACTGATCATTCCCTGAAAGTATCATCAAGATTGGGTGAAAAAGTGTTTGCTGAGATTTCAGGCAACTCGTAGTTTTTTGGAAGCTAGGCAACCCCTTTCCATGAAAGTGATTCTCGCCAGTCTCTGCTTAGGGCTACATCAACAGCAAACAAACCATAGAGAGAGAAGTTGAAACTGCTTTACTGGGTCAAGTTTTAAAGAGCTATCACAAACCGTGTTTGATTGAGAGTTCTAAATACATGTATCCGTATAGGAGAAAACAGAGTGAAACCTCAAAATGAAAACGGTTACTGCAAAGGAACGGTTTAACCTAGAAGAACGAAATTTGGTGAGCCAAGTGGGATTGGTGTACTGATCATTCCCTGAAAGTATCATCAAGATTGGGTGGAAAAGTGTTTGCTGAGATTTCAGGCAACTCGTAGTTTTTTGGAAGCTTGGCAACCCCTTTCCATGAAAGTGATTCTCGCCAGTCTCTGCTTTGGGCTACATCAACAGCAACCAAACCATAGAGATAGAACTTGAAACTGCTTTATTGGTTCAAGTTTCAAGGAGCTAGCACAAACCCTGTTTGATTTAGAGTTCCAAATCCATGTATCCTTATAGGAGAAAACAGAGTGAAACCTCAAAATGAAAACGGTTACTGCAAACGAACGGTTTAACCTAGAAGAACGAAATTTGGTGAGCCAAGTGGGATTGGTGTACTGATCATTCCCTGAAAGTATCATCAAGATTGGGTGAAAAAGTGTTTGCTGAGATTTAAGGCAACTCGTAGTGTTTTGGAAGCTTGGCAACCCCTTTCCATGAAAGTGATTCTCGCCAGTCTCTGCTTAGGGCTACATCAACAGCAAACAAACCATAGAGATAGAACTTGAAACTGCTTTATTGGGTCAAGTTTCAAAGAGCTAGCACAAACCGTGTTTGATTGAGAGTTTCAAATCCATGTATCCGTATAGGAGAAAACAGAGTGAAACATCAAAATGAAAACGGTTACTGCAAACGACGGTTTAACCTAAAAGAACGAAATTTGGTGACCCAAGTGGGATTGGTGTACTGATCATTCCCTGAAAGTATCATCAAGATTGGGTGAAAAAGTGTTTGCTGAGATTTCAGGCAACTCGTAGTTTGTTGGAAGCTTGGCAACCCCTTTCCATGAAAGTGATTCTCGCCAGTCTCTGCTTAGGGCTACATCAACAGCAAACAAACCATAGAGATAGAACTTGAAACAGCTTTATTGGGTCAAGTTTCAAAGAGCTAGCACAAACCGTGTTTGATTTAGAGTTCCAAATACATGTATCCGTATAGGAGAAAACAGAGTGAAACCTCAAAATGAAAACGGTTACTGCAAACGAACGGTTTAACCTAGGAGAACGAAATTTGGTGAGGCAAATGGGATTGGTGTACTGATCATTCCCTGAAAATATCGTCAAGATTGGGTGAAAAAGTGTTTGCTGAGATTTCAGGAAACTCGTAGTTTTTTGGAAGCTTGGCAACCCCTTTTCATGAAAGGGATTCTCGCCAGTCTCTGCTTAGGGCTACATCAACAGCAAACAAACCATAGAGATAGAACTTGAAACTGCTTTATTGTGTCAAGTTTCAAAAAGCTAGCCCAAACCGTGTTTGATTTAGACTTCAAAATCTACGTATCCGTATAGGAGAAAACAGAGTGAAACCTCAAAATGAAAACGGTTACTGCAAACGAACGGTTTAACCTAGAAGAACGAAATTTAAAGAGCCAAGTGGGATTGATGTACTGATCATTCCCTGAAAGTATCATCAAGATTGGGTGAAAAAGTGTTTGCTGAGATTTCAGGCAACTCGTAGTTTTTTGGAAGCTAGGCAACCCCTTTCCATGAAAGTGATTCTCGCCAGTCTCTGCTTAGGGCTACATCAACAGCAAACAAACCATAGAGAGAGAAGTTGAAACTGCTTTACTGGGTCAAGTTTTAAAGAGCTAGCACAAACCGTGTTTGATTGAGAGTTCCAAAAACATGTATCCGTATAGGAGAAAACAGAGTGAAACCTCAAAATGAATACGATTACTGCAAATGAAGGTTTTAACTTGGAAGAACGAAATTTGGTGAGCCAAGTGGGATTGGTGTACTGATCATTCTCTGAAAGTATCATCAAGATTGGGTGAAAAAGTGTTTGCTGAGATTTCAGGCAACTCGTAGTTTTTTGGAAGCTTGGCAACCCCTTTCCATGAAAGTGATTCTCGACAGTCTCTGCTTAGCGCTATATCAACAGCAAACAAACCATAGAGATAGAACTTGAAACTGCTTTATTGGGTCAAGTTTCAAAGAGCTAGCACAAACCGTGTTTGATTTAGAGTTCCAAATACATGTATCAGTATAGGAGAAAACAGAGTGAAACCTCAAAATGAAAACGGTTACTGCAAATGAACGTTTTAACCTAGAAGAACGAAATTTGGTGAGCCAAGTGGGATTGGTGTACTGATCATTTCCTGAAAGTATCAGGATGATTTCGTGCAAAAGTGTTTGCTGAGATTTCAGGCAACTCGTAGTTTTTTGGAAGCTTGGCAACCCCTTTAAATGATAGTGTTTCTCGACAGTCTCTGCTTAGGGCTCCATCAACAGCAAACAAACCATAGAGATAGAACTTGAAACTGCTTTATTAGGTCAAGTTTCAAAGAGCTAGCACAAACCGTGTTTGATTTAGAGTTCCAAATCCATGTATCCTTATAGGAGAAAACAGAGTGAAACCTCAAAATGAAAACGGATACTGCAAATGAACGTTTAAACCTAGAAGAACGAAATTTGGTGAGCCAAGTGGGATTGGTGTACTGATCATTCCCTGAAAGTATCATCAACATTGGGTGAAAATGTGGTTGCTGAGATTTCCGGCAACTCGTAGTTTTTTGGAAGCTTGGCAACCCATTTCCATGAAAGTGATTCTCGCCAGTCTCTGCTTAGGGCTACATCAACAGCAAACAAACCATAGAGATAGGACTTGAAACTGCTTTATTGGGTCAAGTTTCCAAGAGCTAGCACAAACCGTGTTTGATTTAGAGTTCCAAATCCATGTATCCGTATAGGAGAAAACAGAGTGAAACCTCAAAATGAAAACGGTTACTGCAAACGAACGGTTTAACCTAGAAGAACGAAATTGGGTGAGCCAAGTGGGATTGGTGTACTGATCATTCCCTGAAAGTATCATCAAGATTGGGTGAAAAAGTGGTTGGTGAGATTTCAGGCAACTCGTTTTTTTTTGGAAGCTTGGCAACCCCTTTCCATGAAAGTGATTCTCGCCAGTCTCTGCTTAGGGCTACATCAACAGCAAACAAACCATAGAGATAGAACTTGAAACTGCTTTATTGGGTCAAGTTTCAAAGAGCTAGCACAAACCGTGTTTGATTTAGAGTTCCAAATCCATGTATCCATATAGGAGAAAACAGAGTGAAACCTCAAAATGAAAACGGTTACTGCAAATGAACGTTTAAACCTAGAAGAACGAAATTTGGTGAGCCAAGTGGGATTGGTGTACTGATCATTTCCTGAAAGTATCAGGACGATTGGGTGAAAAAGTGTTTGCTGAGATTTCAGGCAACACGTAGTTTTTTGGACGCTTGGCAACCCCTTTAAATGAAAGTGATTCTCGCCAGTCTCTGCTTAGGGATACATCAACAGCAAACAAACCATAGAGATAGAACTTGAAACTGCTTTATTGGGTCAAGTTTCAAAGAGCTAGCACAAACCGTGTTTTATTTAGAGTTCCAAATCCATGTATCCGTACAGGAGAAAACTGAGTGAAACCTCAAAATGAAAACGGTTACTGCAAACGAACGGTTTAACCTAGAAGAACGAAATTTTGTGATCCAAATGGGATTGGTGTACTGATCATTCCCTGAAAATATCATCAACATTGGGTAAAAAAGTGTTTGCTGAGATTTCAGGCAACTCGTAGTTTTTTGGAAGCTTGGCAACCACTTTCCATGAAAGTGATTCTCGACAGTCTCTGCTTAGGGCTCCATTAACAGCAAACAAACCATAGAGATAGAACTTGAAACTGCTTTATTGGGTCAAGTTTCAAAGAGCTAGCACAAACCGTGTTTGATTTAGAGTTCCAAATCCATGTATCCTTATAGGAGAAAACAGAGTGAAACCTCAAAATTAAAACGGTTACTGCAAACGAACGGTTTAACCTAGAAGAACGAAATTGGGTGAGCCAAGTGGGATTTGTGTACTGATCATTCCCTGAAAGTATCATCAAGATTGGGTGAAAAAGTGGTTGCTGAGATTTCAGGCAACTCGTTTTTTTTTTTGGAAGCTTGGCAACACCTTTCCATGAATGTGATTCTCGCCAGTCTCTGCTTAGGGCTACATCAACAGCAAACAAACCATAGAGATAGAACTTGAAACTGCTTTATTGGGTCAAGTTTCAAAGAGCTAGCACAAACCGTGTTTGATTGAGAGTTCCAAATACATGTATCCGTATAGGAGAAGAGAGAGTGAAACCTCAAAATGAAAACGGTTACTGCAAACGAACGGTTTAACCTAGAAGAACGAAATTTGGTGAGCCAAGTGGGATTGGTGTACTGATCATTCCCTGAAAGTATCATCAAGATTGGGTGAAAAAGTGTTTGCTGAGATTTCAGGCAACTCGTAGTTTTTTGGAAGCTTGCTAACCCCTTTCCATGAAAGTGATTCTCGCCAGTCTCTGCTTAGGGCTACATGAACAGCAAACAAACCATAGAGATAGAAGTTGAAACTGCTTTATTGGGTCAAGTTTCAAAGAGCTAGCACAAACCGTGTTTGATTGAGAGTTCCAAATACATGTATCAGTATAGAAGAAAACATAGTGAAACCTCAAAATGAAAACGGTTACTGCAAACGAACGGTTTAACCTAGAAGAACGAAATTTAAAGAGCCAAGTGGGATTGGTGTACTGATCATTCCCTGAAAGTATCATCAAGATTGGGTGAAAAAGTGTTTGCTGAGATTTCAGGAAACTCGTAGTTTTTTGGAAGCTAGGCAACCCCTTTCCATGAAAGTGATTCTCGCCAGTCTCTGCTTAGGGCTACATCAACAGCAAACAAACCATAGAGAGAGAAGTTGAAACTGCTTTACTGGGTCAAGTTTTAAAGAGCTAGCACAAACCGTGTTTGATTGAGAGTTCCAAAAACATGTATCCGTATAGGAGAAAACAGAGTGAAACCTCAAAATGAAAACGGTTACTGCAAAGGAACGGTTTAACCTAGAAAAACGAAATTTGGTGAGCCAAGTGGGATTGGTGTACTGATCATTCCATGAAAGTATCATCAAGATTGGGTGGAAAAGTGTTTGCTGAGATTTCAGGCAACTCGTAGTTTTTTGGAAGACTGGCAACCCCTTTCCATGAAAGTGATTCTCGCCAGTCTCTGCTATGGGCTACATCAACAGCAAACAATCCATAGAGATAGAACTTGAAACTGCTTTATTGGTTCAAGTTTCAAAGAGCTAGCACAAACCGTGTTTGATTTAGAGTTCCAAATCCATGTATCCTTATAGGAGAAAACAGAGTGAAACCTCAAAATTAAAACGGTTACTGCAAACGAACAGTTTAACCTAGAAGAACGAAATTTAAAGAGCCAAGTGGGATTTGTGTACTGATCATTCCCTGAAAGTATCATCAAGATTGGGTGAAAAAGTGGTTGCTGAGATTTCAGGCAACTCGTTTTTTTTTGGAAGCTTGGCACCCCTTTCCATGAAAGTGATTCTCGCCAGTCTCTGCTTAGGGCTACATCAACAGCAAACAAACCATAGAGAGAGAAGTTGAAACTGCTTTACTGGGTCAAGTTTTAAAGAGCTAGCACAAACCGTGTTTGATTGAGAGTTCCAAAAACATGTATCCGTATAGGAGAAAACAGAGTGAAACCTCAAAATGAAAACGGTTACTGCAAACGAACGGTTTAACCTAGAAGAACGAAATTTGTTTAGCCAAGTGGGATTGGTGTACTGATCATTCCCTGAAAGTATCATCAAGATTGGGTGGAAAGTGTTTGCTGAGATTTCAGGCAACTCGTAGTTTTTTGGAAGCTTGGCAACCCCTTTCCATGAAAGTGATTCTCGCCAGTCTCTGCTTAGGGCTACATCAACAGCAAACAATCAATAGAGATAGAACTTGAAACTGCTTTATTGGTTCAAGTTTCAAAGAGCTAGCACAAACCGTGTTTGATTTAGAGTTCCAAATCCATGTATCCTTATAGGAGAAAACAGAGTGAAACCTCAAAATTAAAACGGTTACTGCAAACGAACGGTTTAACCTAGAAGAACGAAATCTGGTGAGCCAAGTGGGATTTGTGTACTGATCATTCCCTGAAAGTATCATCAAGATTGGGTGAAAAAGTGGTTGCTGAGATTTCAGGCAACTCGTTTTTTTTTTGGAAGCTTGGCAACACCTTTCCATGAATGTGATTCTCGCCAGTCTCTGCTTAGGGCTACATCAACAGCAAACAAACCATAGAGATAGAACTTGAAACTGCTTTATTGGGTCAAGTTTCAAAGAGCTAGCACAAACCGTGTTTGATTGAGTGTTCCAAATACATGTATCCGTATAGGAGAAGAGAGAGTGAAACCTCAAAATGAAAACGGTTACTGCAAACGAACGGTTTAATCTAGGAGAACGAAATTTGGTGAGCCAAGTGGGATTTGTGTACTGATCATTCCCTGAAAGTATCATCAAGATTGGGTGAAAAAGTGTTTGCTGAGATTTCAGGAAACTCGTAGTTTTTTGGAAGCTTGGCCACACCTTTCCATGAAAGTGATTCTCGCCAGTCTCTGTTAGGGCTACATCAACAGCAAACAAACCATAGAGATAGAACTTGAAACTGCTTTATTGGGTCAAGTTTCAAAGAGCTAGCACAAACCGTGTTTGATTTAGACTTCAAAATCTACGTATCCGTATAGGAGACAACAGAATGAAACCTCAAAATGAAAACGGTTAGTGCAAATGAACGTTTAAACCTAGAAGAACGAAATTTGGTGAGCCAAGTGGGATTGGTGTACTGATCATTCCCTGAAAGTATCATCAAGATTGGGTGAAAAAGTGTTTGCTGAGATATCAGGCAACTCGTAGTTTTTTGGAAGACTGGCAACCCCTTTCCATGAAAGGGATTCTCGCCAGTCTCTGCTATGGGCTACATCAACAGCAAACAATCCATAGAGATAGAACTTGAAACTGCTTTATTGGTTCAAGTTTCAAGGAGCTAGCACAAACCCTGTTTGATTTAGAGTTCCAAATCCATGTATCCTTATAGGAGAAAACAGAGTGAAACCTCAAAATGAAAACGGTTACTGCAAACGAACGGTATAACCTAGAAGAACGAAATTTGGTGAGCCAAGTGGGATTGGTGTACTGATCATTCCCTGAAAGTATCATCAAGATTGGGTGAAAAAGTGTTTGCTGAGATTTAAGGCAACTCGTAGTTTTTTGGAAGCTTGGCAACCCCTTTCCATGAAAGTGATTCTCGCCAGTCTCTGCTTAGGGCTACATCAACAGCAAACAAACCATAGAGATAGAACTTGAAACTGCTTTATTGGGTCAAGTTTCAAAGAGCTAGCACAAACCGTGTTTGATTTAGAGTTCCAAATACATGTATCCGTATAGGAGAAAACAGAGTGAAACATCAAAATGAAAACGGTTACTGCAAACGACGGTTTAACCTAAAAGAACGAAATTTGGTGAGCCAAGTGGGATTGGTGTACTGATCATTCCCTGAAAGTATCATCAAGATTGGGTGAAAAAGTGTTTGCTGAGATTTCAGGCAACTCGTAGTTTTTTGGAAGCTTGGCAACCCCTTTCCATGAAAGTGATTCTCGCCAGTCTCTGCTTAGGGCTACATCAACAGCAAACAAACCATAGAGATAGAACTTGAAACAGCTTTATTGGGTCAAGTTTCAAAGAGCTAGCACAAACCGTGTTTGATTTAGAGTTCCAAATACATGTATCTGTATAGGAGAAAACAGAGTGAAACCTCAAAATGAAAACGGTTACTGCAAAAGAACGGTTTAACCTTGGAGAACGAAATTTGGTGAGGCAAATGGGATTGGTGTACTGATCATTCCCTGAAAGTATCATCAAGATTGGGTGAAAAAGTGTTTGCTGAGATTTCAGGCAACTCGTAGTTTTTTGGAAGCTTGGCAACCCCTTTCCATGAAAGTGATTCTCGCCAGTCTCTGCTTAGCGCTATATCAACAGCAAACAAACCATAGAGATAGAACTTGAAACTGCTTTATTGGGTCAAGTTTCAAAGAGCTAGCACAAACCGTGTTTGATTTAGAGTTCCAAATCCATTTATCCGTATAGGAGAAAACAGAGTGAAACCTCAAAATGAAAACGGTTACTGCAAACGACGGTTTAACCTAAAAGAACGAAATTTGGTGAGCCAAGTGGGATTGGTGTACTGATCATTCCCTGAAAGTATCATCAAGATTGGGTGAAAAAGTGTTTGCTGAGATTTCAGGCAACTCTTAGTTTTTTGGAAGCTTGGCAACCCCTTTCCATGAAAGTGATTCTCGCCAGTCTCTGCTTAGGGCTACATCAACAGCAAACAAACCATAGAGATAGAACTTGAAACAGCTTTATTGGGTCAAGTTTCAAAGAGCTAGCACAAACCGTGTTTGATTTAGAGTTCCAAATACATGTATCCGTATAGGAGAAAACAGAGTGAAACCTCAAAATGAAAACGGTTACTGCAAACGAACGGTTTAACCTAGGAGAACGAAATTTGGTGAGGCAAATGGGATTGGTGTACTGATCATTCCCTGAAAGTATCATCAAGATTGGGTGAAAAAGTGTTTGCTGAGATTTCAGGCAACTCGTAGTTTTTTGGAAGCTTGGCAACCCCTTTCCATGAAAGTGATTCTCGCCAGTCTCTGCTTAGGGCTACATGAACAGCAAACAAACCATAGAGATAGAAGTTGAAACTGCTTTATTGGGTCAACTTTCAAAGAGCTAGCACAAACCGTGTTTGATTGAGAGTTCCAAATACATGTATCCGTATAGAAGAAAACAGAGTGAAACCTCAAAATGAAAACGGTTACTGCAAACGAACGGTTTAACCTAGAAGAACGAAATTTAAAGAGCCAAGTGGGATTGGTGTACTGATCATTCCCTGAAAGTATCATCAAGATTGGGTGAAAAAGTGTTTGCTGAGATTTCAGGCAACTCGTAGTTTTTTGGAAGCTTGGCCACACCTTTCCATGAAAGTGATTCTCGCCAGTCTCTGTTAGGGCTACATCAACAGCAAACAAACCATAGAGATAGAACTTGAAACTGCTTTATTGGGTCAAGTTTCAAAGAGCTAGCACAAACCGTGTTTGATTTAGACTTCAAAATCTACGTATCCGTATAGGAGAAAACAGAATGAAACCTCAAAATGAAAACGGTTACTGCAAATGAACGTTTAAACCTAGAAGAACGAAATTTGGTGAGCCAAGTGGGATTGTTGTACTGATCATTCCCTGAAAGTATCATCAAGATTGGGTGAAAAAGTGTTTGCTGAGATTTCAGGCAACTCGTAATTTTTTGGAAGACTGGCAACCCCTTTCCATGAAAGGGATTCTCGCCAGTCTCTGCTATGGGCTACATCAACAGCAAACAATCCATAGAGATAGAACTTGAAACTGCTTTATTCGTTCAAGTTTCAAGGAGCTAGCACAAACCCTGTTTGATTTAGAGTTCCAAATCCATGTATCCTTATTGGAGAAAACAGAGTGAAACCTCAAAATGAAAACGGTTACTGCAAACGAACGGTTTAACCTAGAAGAACGAAATTTGGTGAGCCAAGTGGGATTGGTGTACTGATCATTCCTTGAAAGTATCATCAAGATTGGGTGAAAAAGTGTTTGCTGAGATTTAAGGCAACTCGTAGTTTTTTGGAAGCTTGGCAACCCCTTTCCATGAAAGTGATTCTCGCCAGTCTCTGCTTAGGGCTACATCAACAGCAAACAAACCATAGAGATAGAACTTGAAACTGCTTTATTGGGTCAAGTTTCAAAGAGCTAGCACAAACCGTGTTTGATTTAGAGTTCCAAATACATGTATCCGTATAGGAGAAAACAGAGTGAAACATCAAAAGGAAAACGGTTACTGCAAACGACGGTTTAACCTAAAAGAACGAAATTTGGTGAGCCAAGTGGGATTGGTGTACTGATCATTCCCTGAAAGTATCATCAAGATTGGGTGAAAAAGTGTTTGCTGAGATTTCAGGCAACTCGTAGTTTTTTGGAAGCTTGGCAACCCCTTTCCATGAAAGTGATTCTCGCCAGTCTCTGCTTAGGGCTACATCAACAGCAAACAAACCATAGAGATAGAACTTGAAACAGCTTTATTGGGTCAAGTTTCAAAGAGCTAGCACAAACCGTGTTTGATTTAGAGTTCCAAATACATGTATCCGTATAGGAGAAAACAGAGTGAAACCTCAAAATGAAAACGGTTACTGCAAACGAACGCTTTAACCTCGGAGAACGAAATTTGGTGAGGCAAATGGGATTGGTGTACTGATCATTCCCTGAAAGTATCATCAAGATTGGGTGAAAAAGTGTTTGCTGAGATTTCAGGCAACTCGTAGTTTTTTGGAAGCTTGGCAACCCCTTTCCATGAAAGTGATTCTCGCCAGTCTCTGCTTAGCGCTATATCAACAGCAAACAAACCATAGAGATAGAACTTGAAACTGCTTTATTTGGTCAAGTTTCAAAGAGCTAGCACAAACCGTGTTTGATTTAGAGTTCCAAATCCATTTATCCGTATAGGAGAAAACAGAGTGAAACCTCAAAATGAAAACGGTTACTGCAAACGACGGTTTAACCTAAAAGAACGAAATTTGGTGAGCCAAGTGGGATTGGTGTACTGATCATTCCCTGAAAGTATCATCAAGATTGGGTGAAAAAGTGTTTGCTGAGATTTCAGGCAACTCGTAGTTTTTTGGAAGCTTGGCAACCCCTTTCCATGAAAGTGATTCTCGCCAGTCTCTGCTTAGGGCTACATCAACAGCAAACAAACCATAGAGATAGAACTTGAAACAGCTTTATTGGGTCAAGTTTCAAAGAGCTAGCACAAACCGTGTTTGATTTAGAGTTCCAAATACATGTATCCGTATAGGAGAAAACAGAGTGAAACCTCAAAATGAAAACGGTTACTGCAAACGAACGGTTTAACCTAGGAGAACGAAATTTGGTGAGGCAAATGGGATTGGTGTACTGATCATTCCCTGAAAGTATCATCAAGATTGGGTGAAAAAGTGTTTGCTGAGATTTCAGGCAACTCGTAGTTTTTTGGAAGCTTGGCAACCCCTTTCCATGAAAGTGATTCTCGCCAGTCTCTGCTTAGGGCTACATGAACAGCAAACAAACCATAGAGATAGAAGTTGAAACTGCTTTATTGGGTCAACTTTCAAAGAGCTAGCACAAACCGTGTTTGATTGAGAGTTCCAAATACATGTATCCGTATAGAAGAAAACAGAGTGAAACCTCAAAATGAAAACGGTTACTGCAAACGAACGGTTTAACCTAGAAGAACGAAATTTAAAGAGCCAAGTGGGATTGGTGTACTGATCATTCCCTGGAAGTATCATCAAGATTGGGTGAAAAAGTGTTTGCTGAGATTTCAGGCAACTCGTAGTTTTTTGGAAGCTAGGCAACCTCTTTCCATGAAAGTGATTCTCGCCAGTCTCTGCTTAGGGCTACATCAACAGCAAACAAACATAGAGAGAGAAGTTGAAACTGCTTTACTGGGTCAAGTTTTAAAGAGCTAGCACAAACCGTGTTTGATTGAGAGTTCCAAATACATGTATCCGTATAGAAGAAAACAGAGTGAAACCTCAAAATGAAAACGGTTACTGCAAACGAACGGTTTAACCTAGAAGAACGAAATTTAAAGAGCCAAGTGGGATTGTGTACTGATCATTCCCTGAAAGTATCATCAAGATTGGGTGAAAAAGTGTTTGCTGAGATTTCAGGCAACTCGTAGTTTTTTGGAAGCTAGGCAACCCCTTTCCATGAAAGTGATTCTCGCCAGTCTCTGCTTTGGGCTACATCAACAGCAAACAAACCATAGAGATAGAACTTAAAACTGCTTTATTGGTCAAGAATCAAAGAGCTAGCACAAACCGTGTTTGATTTAGAGTTCCAAATACATGTATCCGTATAGGAGAAAACAAAGTGAAACCTCAAAATGAAAAGGTTACTGCAAACGAACGGTTTAACCTAGAGGAACGAAATTTGGTGAGCCAAGTGGGATTGGTGTACTGTTCATTCCCTGAAAGTATCATCAAGATTGGGTGAAAAAGTGTTTGCTGAGATTTCAGGCAACTCGTAGTTTTTTGGAAGCTTGGCAAGCCCTTTCCATGAAAAGTGATTCTCGCAAGTCTCTGCTTTGGGCTACATCAACAGAAAACAACCCATAGAGATAGAACTTGAAACTGCTTTATTGGGTCAAGTTTCAAAGAGCTAGCACAAACCGTGTTTGACTTAGAGTTTCAAATCCATGTATCCTTATAGGAGAAAAACAGAGTGAAACCTCAAAATGAAAACGTTACTGCAAATGAACGTTAAACCAAGAAGAACGAAATTTGGTGAGCCAAGTGGGATTGGTGTACTGATCATTCCCTGAAAGTATCATCAAGATTGGGTGAAAAAGTGTTTGCTGAGATTTCAGGCAACTCGTAGTTTTTTTGGAAGACTGGCAACCCCTTTCCATGAAAGGGATTCTCGCCAGTCTCTGCTATGGGCTACATCAACAGCAAACAATCCATAGAGATAGAACTTGAAACTGCTTTAATTGGTTCAAGTTTCAAAGAGCTAGCACAACCGTGTTTGATTTAGAGTTCCAAATCCATGTATCCTTATAGGAGAAAACAGAGTGAAACCTCAAAATGAAAACGGTTACTGCAAACGAACGGTTTAACCTAGAAGAACGAAATTTGGTGAGCCAAGTGGGATTGGTGTACTGATCATTCCCTGAAAGTATCATCAAGATTGGGTGAAAAAGTGTTTGCTGAGATTTAAGGCAACTCGTAGTTTTTTGGAAGCTTGGCAACCCCTTTCCATGAAAGTGATTCTCGCCAGTCTCTGCTTAGGGCTACATCAACAGCAAACAAACCATAGAGATAGAACTTGAAACTGCTTTATTGGGTCAAGTTTCAAAGAGCTAGCACAAACCGTGTTTGATTTAGAGTTTCAAATACATGTATCCGTATAGGAGAATACAGAGTGAAACATCAAAATGAAAACGGTTACTGCAAACGACGGTTTAACCTAAAAGAACGAAAATTTGGTGAGCCAAGTGGGATTGGTGTACTGATCATTCCCTGAAAGTATCATCAAGATTGGGTGAAAAAGTGTTTGCCTGAGATTTCAGGCAACTCGTAGTTTTTTGGAAGCTTGGCAACCCCTTTCCATGAAAAGTGATTCTCGCCAGTCTCTGCTTAGGGCTACATCAACAGGAAAACAAACCATAGAGAGAGAACTTGAAACAGCTTTATTGGGTCAAGTTTCAAAGAGCTAGCACAAACCGTGTTTGATTTAGAGTTCCAAATACATGTATCCGTATAGGAGAAAACAGAGTGAAACCCTCAAAATCAAAACGGTTACTGCAAACGAACGGTTTAACCTAGGAGAACGAAATTTGGTGAGGCAAGTGGGATTGGTGTACTGATCTTTCCCTGAAAGTATCATCAAGATTGGGTGAAAAAGTGTTTGCTGAGATTTCAGGCAACTCGTTAGTTTTTTGGAAGCTTGGCAACCCCTTTCCATGAAAGTGATTCTCGCCAGTCTCTGCTTAGCGCTATATCAAACAGCAAACAAACCATAGAGATAGAACTTGAAACTGCTTTATTTGGGTCAAGTTTTAAAGAGCTAGCACAAACCGTGTTTGATTTAGAGTTCCAAATCCATTTATCCGTATAGGAGAAAACAGAGTGAAACTCAAAATGAAAACGGTTACTGCAAACGAACGGTTTAACCGAGAAGAACGAAATTTGGTGAGGCATGTGGGATTTGTGTACTGATCATTCCCTGAAAGTGTCATCAAGATTGGGTGAAAAAGTGTTTGCTGAGATTTCAGGCAACTCGTAGTTTTTTGGAAGCTTGGCAACCCCATTTCCATGAAAGTGATTCTCGCCAGTCTCTGTTAGGGCTACATCAACAGCAAACAAACCATAGAGATAGAACTTGAAACTGCTTTATTGGGTCAAGTTTCAAAGAGCTAGCCCAAACCGTGTTTTATTTAGACTTCAAAATCTACGTATCCGTATAGGAGAAAACAGAGTAGAACCTCAAAATGAAAACGGTTACTGCAAAGGAACGGTTTAACCTAGAAGAACGAAATTTGGTGAGCCAAGTGGGATTGGTGTACTGATCATTCCCAGAAAGTATCATCAAGATTGGGTGAAAAAGTGTTTGCTGAGATTTCAGGCAACTCGTAGTTTTTTGGAAGCTTGCTAACCCCTTTCCATGAAAGTGATTCTCGCCAGTCTCTGCTTAGGGCTACATGAACAGCAAACAAACCATAGAGATAGAAGTTGAAACTGCTTTATTGGGTCAACTTTCAAAGAGCCTAGCACAAACCGTGGATTGATTGAGAGTTCCAAATACATGTATCCGTGTAGAAGAAAACAGAGTGAAACCACAAAATGAAAACGGTTACTGCAAACGAACGGTTTAACCT
>NW_027524969.1:0-25622 GCF_052094955.1 Ictidomys tridecemlineatus
AGCCCTAAGCAGAGACTGGCGAGAATCACTTTCATGGAAAGGGCCTGCCAAGCTTCCAAAAAACTACGAGTTGCCTGAAATCTCAGCACACACTTTTTCACCCAAACTTGATGAAACTTTCAGGTAATGATCAGTACACCAATCCCACTTGGCTCGCCAAATTTCGTTCTTCTAGGTGAAACCGTTCGTTGGCAGTAACCGGTTTCATTTTGAGGTTTCACTCTGTTTCCTCCTATAGGGATACATGTATTTGGAACTCTAAATCAAACACGGTTTGTGCTAGCTCTTTGAAACTTGACAGCATAAAGCAGTTTCAAGTTCTATCTCTATGGTTTGTTTGCTGTTGATGTAGCCCTAAGCAGAGACTGGCGAGAATCACTTTCATGGAAAGGGCCTGCCAAGCTTCCAAAAAACTACGAGTTGCATAAAATCTCAGCACACACTTTTTCACCCAATCTTGATGAAACTTTCAGGTAATGATCAGTACACCAATCCCACTTGGCTCGCCAAATTTCGTTCTTCTAGTTGAAACCGCTCGTTGGCAGTAACCGGTTTCATTTTGAGGTTTCACTCTGTTTTCTCCTATAGGGATACATGTATTTGGAACTCTAAATCAAACACGGTTTGTGCTAGGTCTTTGAAACTTGACACCATAAAGCAGTTTCAAGTTCTATCTCTATGGTTTGTTTGCTGTTGATGTAGCCCTAAGCAGAGACTGGCGAGAATCACTTTCATGGAAAGGGCCTGCCAAGCTTCCAAAAAACTACGAGTTGCCTGAAATCTCAGCACACACTTTTTCACCCAACCTTGATGAAACTTTCAGGTAATGATCAGTACACCAATCCCACTTGGCTCGCCAAATTTCGTTCTTCTAGGTGAAACCGTTCGTTGGCAGTAACTGGTTTCATTTTGAGGTTTCACTCTGTTTTCGCCTATAGGGATACATGTATTTGAAACTCTAAATCAAACACGGTTTGTGCTAGCTCTTTGAAACTTGACACCATAAAGCAGTTTCAAGTTCTATCTCTATGGTTTGTTTGCTGTTGATATAGCCCTAAGCAGAGACTGGCGAGAATCACTTTCATGGAAAGGGCCTGCCAAGCTTCCAAAAAACTACGAGTTGCCTGAAATCTCAGCACACACTTTTTCACCCAACCTTGATGAAACTTTCAGGTAATGATCAGTACACCAATCCCACTTGGCTCGCCAAATTTCGTTCTTCTAGGTGAAACCGTTCGTTGGCAGTAACCGGTTTCATTTTGAGGTTTCACTCTGTTTTCTCCTATAGGGATACATGTATTTGGAACTCTAAATCAAACACGGTTTGTGCTAGCTCTTTGAAACTTGACACCATAAAGCAGTTTCAAGTTCTATCTCTATGGTTTGTTTGCTGTTGATGTAGCCCTAAGCAGAGACTGGCGAGAATCACTTTCATGGAAAGGGCCTGCCAAGCTTCCAAAAAACTACGAGTTGCCTGAAATCTCAGCACACACTTTTTCACCCAACCTTGATGAAACTTTCAGGTAATGATCAGTACACCAATCCCACTTGGCTCGCCAAATTTCGTTCTTCTAGGTGAAACCGTTCGTTGGCAGTAACCGGTTTCATTTTGAGGTTTCACTCTGTTTTCTCCTAGAGGGATACATGTATTTGGAACTCTAAATCAAACACGGTTTGTGCTAGCTCTTTGAAACTTGACACCATAAAGCAGTTTCAAGTTCTATCTCTATGGTTTGTTTGCTGTTGATGTAGCCCTAAGCAGAGACTGGCGAGAATCACTTTCATGGAAAGGGCCTGCCAAGCTTCCAAAAAACTACGAGTTGCCTGAAATCTCAGCACACACTTTTTCACCCAATCTTGATGAAACTTTCAGGTAATGATCAGTACACCAATCCCACTTGGCTCGCCAAATTTCGTTCTTCTAGGTGAAACCGTTCGTTGGCAGTAACCGGTTTCATTTTGAGGTTTCACTCTTTTTTCTCCTAGAGGGATACATGTATTTGGAACTCTAAATCAAACACGGTTTGTGCTAGCTCTTTGAAACTTGACACCATAAAGCAGTTTCAAGTTCTATCTCTATGGTTTGTTTGCTGTTGATGTAGCCCTAAGCAGAGACTGGCGAGAATCACTTTTAAGAAAGGGCCTGCCAAGCTTCCAAAACACTATGAGTTGCCTGAAATCTCAGCACACACTTTTTCACCCAATCTTGATGAAACTTTCAGGTAATGATCAGTACACCAATCCCACTTGGCTCGCTAAATTTCGTTCTTCTAGGTGAAACCGTTCGTTGGCAGTAACGGGTTTCATTTTGAGGTTTCACTCTGTTTTCTCCTATAGGGATACATGTATTTGGAACTCTAAATCAAACAAGGTTTGTGCTAGCTCTTTGAAACTTGACACCATAAAGCAGTTTCAAGTTCTATCTCTATGGTTTGTTTGCTGTTGATGTAGCCCTAAGCAGAGACTGGCGAGAATCACTTTCATGGAAAGGGCCTGCCAAGCTTCCAAAAACTACGAGTTGCCTGAAATCTCACCACACACTTTTTCACCCAACCTTGATGAAACTTTCAGGTAATGATCAGTACACCAATCCCACTTGGCTCGCCAAATTTCGTTCTTCTAGGTGAAACCGTTCATTGGCAGTAACCGCTTTCATTTTGAGGTCACTCTGTTTTCTCCTAGAGGGATACATGTATTTGGAACTCTAAATCAAACACGGTTTGTGCTAGCTCTTTGAAACTTGACACCATAAAGCAGTTTCAAGTTCTATCTCTATGGTTTGTTTGCTGTTGATGTAGCCCTAAGCAGAGACTGGCGAGAATCACTTTCATCGAAAGGGCCTGCCAAGCTTCCAAAAAACTACGAGTTGCCTGAAATCTCAGCACACACTTTTTCACCCAACCTTGATGAAACTTTCAGGTAATGATCAGTACACCAATCCCACTTGGCTCGCCAAATTTCGTTCTTCTAGGTGAAACCGTTCGTTGGCAGTAACCGGTTTCATTTTGAGGTTTCACTCTGTTTTCTCCTAGAGGGATACATGTATTTGGAACTCTAAATCAAACACGGTTTGTGCTAGCTCTTTGAAACTTGACACCATAAAGCAGTTTCAAGTTCTATCTCTATGGTTTGTTTGCTGTTGATGTAGCCCTAAGCAGAGACTGGCGAGAATCACTTTCATGGAAAGGGCCTGCCAAGCTTCCAAAAAACTACGAGTTGCCTGAAATCTCAGCACACACTTTTTCACCCAATCTTGATGAAACTTTCAGGTAATGATCAGTACACCAATCCCACTTGGCTCGCCAAATTTCGTTCTTCTAGGTGAAACCGTTCGTTGGCAGTAACCGGTTTCATTTTGAGGTTTCACTCTTTTTTCTCCTAGAGGGATACATGTATTTGGAACTCTAAATCAAACACGGTTTGTGCTAGCTCTTTGAAACTTGACACCATAAAGCAGTTTCAAGTTCTATCTCTATGGTTTGTTTGCTGTTGAAGTAGCCCTAAGCAGAGACTGGCGAGAATCACTTTTAAGAAAGGGCCTGCCAAGCTTCCAAAACACTATGAGTTGCCTGAAATCTCAGCACACACTTTTTCACCCAAACTTGATGAAACTTTCAGGTAATGATCAGTACATCAATTGCACTTGGCTCGCTAAATTTCGTTCTTCTAGGTGAAACCGTTCGTTGGCAGTAACGGGTTTCATTTTGAGGTTTCACTCTGTTTTCTCCTATAGGGATACATGTATTTGGAACTCTAAATCAAACAAGGTTTGTGCTAGCTCTTTGAAACTTGACACCATAAAGCAGTTTCAAGTTCTATCTCTATGGTTTGTTTGCTGTTGATGTAGCCCTAAGCAGAGACTGGCGAGAATCACTTTCATGGAAAGGGCCTGCCAAGCTTCCAAAAACTACGAGTTGCCTGAAATCTCACCACACACTTTTTCACCCAACCTTGATGAAACTTTCAGGTAATGATCAGTACACCAATCCCACTTGGCTCGCCAAATTTCGTTCTTCTAGGTGAAACCGTTCATTGGCAGTAACCGCTTTCATTTTGAGGTCACTCTGTTTTCTCCTAGAGGGATACATGTATTTGGAACTCTAAATCAAACACGGTTTGTGCTAGCTCTTTGAAACTTGACACCATAAAGCAGTTTCAAGTTCTATCTCTATGGTTTGTTTGCTGTTGATGTAGCCCTAAGCAGAGACTGGCGAGAATCACTTTCATGGAAAGGGCCTGCCAAGCTTCCAAAACACTATGAGTTGCCTGAAATCTCAGCACACACTTTTTCACCCAAACTTGATGAAACTTTCAGGTAATGATCAGTACACCAATCGCACTTGGCTCGCCAAATTTCGTTCTTCTAGGTGAAACCGTTCGTTGGCAGTAACCGGTTTCATTTTGAGGTTTCACTCTGTTTTCTCCTATAGGGATACATGTATTTGGAACTCTAAATCAAACACGGTTTGTGCTAGCTCTTTGAAACTTGACACCATAAAGCAGTTTCAAGTTCTATCTCTATGGTTTGTTTGCTGTTGATGTAGCCCTAAGCAGAGACTGGCGAGAATCACTTTCATGGAAAGGGCCTGCCAAGCTTCCAAAAAACTACGAGTTGCCTGAAATCTCAGCACACACTTTTTCACCCAACCTTGATGAAACTTTCAGGTAATGATCAGTACACCAATCCCACTTGGCTCGCCAAATTTCGTTCTTCTAGGTGAAACCGTTCATTGGCAGTAACCGGTTTCATTTTGAGGTTTCACTCTGTTTTCTCCTAGAGGGATACATGTATTTGGAACTCTAAATCAAACACGGTTTGTGCTAGCTCTTTGAAACTTGACACCATAAAGCAGTTTCAAGTTCTATCTCTATGGTTTGTTTGCTGTTGATGTAGCCCTAAGCAGAGACTGGCGAGAATCACTTTCATGGAAAGGGCCTGCCAAGCTTCCAAAAAACTACGATTTGCCTGAAATCTCAGCACACACTTTTTCACCCAACTTTGATGAAACTTTCAGTTAATGATCAGTACACCAATCCCACTTGGCTCGCCAAATTTCGTTCTTCTAGGTGAAACCGTTCGTTGGCAGTAACCGGTTTCATTTTGAGGTTTCACTCTGTTTTCTCCTAGAGGGATACATGTATTTGGAACTGTAAATCAAACAGGGTTTGTGCTAGCTCTTTGAAACTTGACACCATAAAGAAGTTTCAAGTTCTATCTCTATGATTTGTTTGCTGTTGATGTAGCCCTAAGCAGAGACTGGCGAGAATCACTTTCATGGAAAGGGCCTGCCAAGCTTCCCAAAACTACGAGTTGCCTGAAATCTCAGCACACACTTTTTCACCCAACATTGATGAAACTTTCAGGTAATGATCAGTACACCAATCCCACTTGGCTCGCCAAATTTCGTTCTTCTAGGTGAAACCGTTCGTTGGCAGTAACCGGTTTCATTTTGAGGTTTCACTCTGTTTTCTCCTATAGGGATACATGTATTTGGAACTCTAAATCAAACACGGTTTGTGCTAGCTCTTTGAAACTTGACACCATAAAGCAGTTTCAAGTTCTATCTCTATGGTTTGTTTGCTGTTGATGTAGCCCTAAGCAGAGACTGGCGAGAATCACTTTCATGGAAAGGGCCTGCCAAGCTTCCAAAAAACTACGAGTTGCCTGAAATCTCAGCACACACTTTTTCACCCAACCTTGATGAAACTTTCAGGTAATGATCAGTACACCAATCCCACTTGGCTCGCCAAATTTCGTTCTTCTAGGTGAAACCGTTCGTTGGCAGTAACCGGTTTCATTTTGAGGTTTCACTCTGTTTTCTCCTAGAGGGATACATGTATTTGGAACTCTAAATCAAACACGGTTTGTGCTAGCTCTTTGAAACTTGACACCATAAAGCAGTTTCAAGTTCTATCTCTATGGTTTGTTTGCTGTTGATGTAGCCCTAAGCAGAGACTGGCGAGAATCACTTTCATGGAAAGGGCCTGCCAAGCTTCCAAAAAACTACGAGTTGCCTGAAATCTCAGCACACACTTTTTCACCCAATCTTGATGAAACTTTCAGGTAATGATCAGTACACCAATCCCACTTGGCTCGCCAAATTTCGTTCTTCTAGGTGAAACCTTTCGTTGGCAGTAACCGGTTTCATTTTGAGGTTTCACTCTTTTTTCTCCTAGAGGGATACATGTATTTGGAACTCTAAATCAAACACGGTTTGTGCTAGCTCTTTGAAACTTGACACCATAAAGCAGTTTCAAGTTCTATCTCTATGGTTTGTTTGCTGTTGATGTAGCCCTAAGCAGAGACTGGCGAGAATCACTTTTAAGAAAGGGCCTGCCAAGCTTCCAAAACACTATGAGTTGCCTGAAATCTCAGCACACACTTTTTCACCCAAACTTGATGAAACTTTCAGGTAATGATCAGTACATCAATCGCACTTGGCTCGCTAAATTTCGTTCTTCTAGGTGAAACCGTAAGTTGGCAGTAACCGGTTTCATTTTGAGGTTTCACTCTGTTTTCTCCTATAGGGATACATGTATTTGGAACTCTAAATCAAACAAGGTTTGTGCTAGCTCTTTGAAACTTGACACCATAAAGCAGTTTCAAGTTCTATCTCTATGGTTTGTTTGCTGTTGATGTAGCCCTAAGCAGAGACTGGCGAGAATCACTTTCATGGAAAGGGCCTGCCAAGCTTCCAAAAAACTACGAGTTGCCTGAAATCTCAGCACACACTTTTTCACCCAACCTTGATGAAACTTTCAGGTAATGATCAGTACACCAATCCCACTTGGCTCGCCAAATTTCGTTCTTCTAGGTGAAACCGTTCATTGGCAGTAACCGCTTTCATTTTGAGGTCACTCTGTTTTCTCCTAGAGGGATACATGTATTTGGAACTCTAAATCAAACACGGTTTGTGCTAGCTCTTTGAAACTTGACACCATAAAGCAGTTTCAAGTTCTATCTCTATGGTTTGTTTGCTGTTGATGTAGCCCTAAGCAGAGACTGGCGAGAATCACTTTCATGGAAAGGGCCTGCCAAGCTTCCAAAACACTATGAGTTGCCTGAAATCTCAGCACACACTTTTTCACCCAAACTTGATGAAACTTTCAGGTAATGATCAGTACACCAATCGCACTTGGCTCGCCAAATTTCGTTCTTCTAGGTGAAACCGTTCGTTGGCACTAACCGGTTTCATTTTGAGGTTTCACTCTGTTTTCTCCTATAGGGATACATGTATTTGGAACTCTAAATCAAACACGGTTTGTGCTAGCTCTTTGAAACTTGACACCATAAAGCAGTTTCAAGTTCTATCTCTATGGTTTGTTTGCTGTTGATGTAGCCCTATGCAGAGACTGGCGAGAATCACTTTCATGGAAAGGGCCTGCCAAGCTTCCAAAAAACTACGAGTTGCCTGAAATCTCAGCACACACTTTTTCACCCAACCTTGATGAAACTTTCAGGTAATGATCAGTACACCAATCCCACTTGGCTCGCCAAATTTCGTTCTTCTAGGTGAAACCGTTCATTGGCAGTAACCGGTTTCATTTTGAGGTTTCACTCTGTTTTCTCCTAGAGGGATACATGTATTTGGAACTCTAAATCAAACACGGTTTGTGCTAGCTCTTTGAAACTTGACACCATAAAGCAGTTTCAAGTTCTATCTCTATGGTTTGTTTGCTGTTGATGTAGCCCTAAGCAGAGACTGGTGAGAATCACTTTCATGGAAAGGGCCTGCCAAGCTTCCAAAAAACTACGATTTGCCTGAAATCTCAGCACACACTTTTTCACCCAATCTTGATGAAACTTTCAGGTAATGATCAGTACACCAATCCCACTTGGCTCGCCAAATTTCGTTCTTCTAGGTGAAACCGTTCGTTGGCAGTAACCGGTTTCATTTTGAGGTTTCACTCTGTTTTCTCCTAGAGGGATACATGTATTTGGAACTGTAAATCAAACACGGTTTGTGCTAGCTCTTTGAAACTTGACACCATAAAGAAGTTTCAAGTTCTATCTCTATGATTTGTTTGCTGTTGATGTAGCCCTAAGCAGAGACTGGCGAGAATCACTTTCATGGAAAGGGCCTGCCAAGCTTCCCAAAACTACGAGTTGCCTGAAATCTCAGCACACACTTTTTCACCCAACATTGATGAAACTTTCAGGTAATGATCAGTACACCAATCCCACTTGGCTCGCCAAATTTCGTTCTTCTAGGTGAAACCGTTCGTTGGCAGTAACCGGTTTCATTTTGAGGTTTCACTCTGTTTTCTCCTATAGGGATACATGTATTTGGAACTCTAAATCAAACACGGTTTGTGCTAGCTCTTTGAAACGTGACACCATAAAGCAGTTTCAAGTTCTATCTCTATGGTTTGTTCGCTGTTGATGTAGCCCTAAGCAGAGACTGGCGAGAATCACTTTCATGGAAAGGGCCTGCCAAGCTTCCAAAAACTACGAGTTGCCTGAAATCTCAGCACACACTTTTTCACCCAACATTGATGAAACTTTCAGGTAATGATCAGTAAACCAATCCCACTTGGCTCGCCAAATTTCGTTCTTCTAGGTGAAACCGTTCGTTGGCAGTAACCGGTTTGATTTTGAGGTTTCACTCTGTTTTCTCCTATAGGGATACATGTATTTGGAACTCTAAATCAAACACGGTTTATGCTAGCTCTTTGAAACTTGACACCATAAAGCAGTTTCAAGTTCTATCTCTATGGTTTGTTTGCTGTTGATGTAGCCCTAAGCAGTGACTGGCGAGAATCACTTTCATGGAAAGGGCCTGCCAAGCTTCCAAAACACTATGAGTTGCCTGAAATCTCAGCACACACTTTTTCAACCAAACTTGATGAAACTTTCAGGTAATGATCAGTACACCAATCGCACTTGGCTCGCCAAATTTCGTTCTTCTAGGTGAAACCGTTCGTTGGCAGTAACCGGTTCCATTTTGAGGTTTCACTCTGTTTTCTCCTATAGGGATACATGTATTTGGAACTCTAAATCAAAAACGGTTTGTGCTAGCTCTTTGAAACTTGACACCATAAAGCAGTTTCAAGTTCTATCTCTATGGTTTGTTTGCTGTTGATGTAGCCCGAAGCAGAGACTGGCGAGAATCACTTTCATGGAAAGGGCCTGCCAAGCTTCCAAAAAACTAGGAGTTGCCTGAAATCTCAGCACACACTTTTTCACCCAATCTTGATGAAACTTTCAGGTAATGATCAGTACACCAATCCCACTTGGCTCGCCAAATTTCGTTCTTCTAGGTGAAACCGTTCGTTGGCAGTAACCGGTTTGATTTTGAGGTTTCACTCTGTTTTCTCCTATAGGGATACATGTATTTGGAACTCTAAATCAAACACGGTTTTTGCTAGCTCTTTGAAACTTGACACCATAAAGCAGTTTCAAGTTCTATCTCTATGGTTTGTTTGCTGTTGATGTAGCCCTAAGCAGAGACTGGCGAGAATCACTTTTAAGAAAGGGCCTGCCAAGCTTCCAAAACACTATGAGTTGCCTGAAATCTCAGCACACACTTTTTCACCCAAACTTGATGAAACTTTCAGGTAATGATCAGTACACCAATCGCACTTGGCTCGCCAAATTTCGTTCTTCTAGGTGAAACCGTTCGTTGGCAGTAACCGGTTCCATTTTGAGGTTTCACTCTGTTTTCTCCTATAGGGATACATGTATTTGGAACTCTAAATCAAAAACGGTTTGTGCTAGCTCTTTGAAACTTGACACCATAAAGCAGTTTCAAGTTC
The DNA here is from genome assembly GCF_052094955.1 of Ictidomys tridecemlineatus. Classification (NCBI taxonomy): domain Eukaryota; kingdom Metazoa; phylum Chordata; class Mammalia; order Rodentia; family Sciuridae; genus Ictidomys; species Ictidomys tridecemlineatus. The sequence continues at coordinate 9,757 of NW_027524969.1, forward strand.
TATCTCTATGGTTTGTTTGCTGTTGATGTAGCCCGAAGCAGAGACTGGCGAGAATCACTTTCATGGAAAGGGCCTGCCAAGCTTCCAAAAAACTAGGAGTTGCCTGAAATCTCAGCACACACTTTTTCACCCAATCTTGATGAAACTTTCAGGTAATGATCAGTACACCAATCCCACTTGGCTCGCCAAATTTCGTTCTTCTAGGTGAAACCGTTCGTTGGCAGTAACCGGTTTGATTTTGAGGTTTCACTCTGTTTTCTCCTATAGGGATACATGTATTTGGAACTCTAAATCAAACACGGTTTTTGCTAGCTCTTTGAAACTTGACACCATAAAGCAGTTTCAAGTTCTATCTCTATGGTTTGTTTGCTGTTGATGTAGCCCTAAGCAGAGACTGGCGAGAATCACTTTTAAGAAAGGGCCTGCCAAGCTTCCAAAACACTATGAGTTGCCTGAAATCTCAGCACACACTTTTTCACCCAAACTTGATGAAACTTTCAGGTAATGATCAGTACACCAATCGCACTTGGCTCGACAAATTTCGTTCTTCTAGGTGAAACAGTTCGTTGGCAGTAACCGGTTTCATTTTGAGGTTTCACTCTGTTTTCTCCTATAGGGATACATGTATTTGGAATTCTAAATCAAACACGGTTTGTGCTAGCTCTTTGAAACTTGACACCATAAAGCAGTTTCAAGTTCTATCTCTATGGTTTGTTTGCTGTTGATGTAGCCCTAAGCAGAGACTGGCGAGAATCACTTTCATGGAAAGGGCCTGCCAAGCTTCCAAAAAACTACGAGTTGCCTGAAATCTCAGCACACACTTTTTCACCCAACATTGATGAAACTTTCAGGTAATGATCAGTACACCAATCCCACTTGGCTCGCCAAATTTCGTTCTTCTAGGTGAAACCGTTCGTTGGCAGTAACCGGTTTCATTTTGAGGTTTCACTCTGTTTTCTCCTAGAGGGATACATGTATTTGGAACTCTAAATCAAACACGGTTTGTGCTAGCTCTTTGAAACTTGACACCATAAAGCAGTTTCAAGTTCTATCTCTATGGTTTGTTTGCTGTTGATGTAGCCCTAAGCAGAGACTGGCGAGAATCACTTTCATGGAAAGGGCCTGCCAAGCTTCCAAAAAACTACGAGTTGCCTGAAATCTCAGCACACACTTTTTCACCCAATCTTGATGAAACTTTCAGGTAATGATCAGTACACCAATCCCACTTGGCTCGCCAAATTTCGTTCTTCTAGGTGAAACCTTTCGTTGGCAGTAACCGGTTTCATTTTGAGGTTTCACTCTTTTTTCTCCTAGAGGGATACATGTATTTGGAACTCTAAATCAAACACGGTTTGTGCTAGCTCTTTGAAACTTGACACCATAAAGCAGTTTCAAGTTCTATCTCTATGGTTTGTTTGCTGTTGATGTAGCCCTAAGCAGAGACTGGCGAGAATCACTTTTAAGAAAGGGCCTGCCAAGCTTCCAAAACACTATGAGTTGCCTGAAATCTCAGCACACACTTTTTCACCCAAACTTGATGAAACTTTCAGGTAATGATCAGTACATCAATCGCACTTGGCTCGCTAAATTTCGTTCTTCTAGGTGAAACCGTAAGTTGGCAGTAACCGGTTTCATTTTGAGGTTTCACTCTGTTTTCTCCTATAGGGATACATGTATTTGGAACTCTAAATCAAACAAGGTTTGTGCTAGCTCTTTGAAACTTGACACCATAAAGCAGTTTCAAGTTCTATCTCTATGGTTTGTTTGCTGTTGATGTAGCCCTAAGCAGAGACTGGCGAGAATCACTTTCATGGAAAGGGCCTGCCAAGCTTCCAAAAAACTACGAGTTGCCTGAAATCTCAGCACACACTTTTTCACCCAACCTTGATGAAACTTTCAGGTAATGATCAGTACACCAATTCCACTTGGCTCGCCAAATTTCGTTCTTCTAGGTGAAACCGTTCATTGGCAGTAACCGCTTTCATTTTGAGGTCACTCTGTTTTCTCCTAGAGGGATACATGTATTTGGAACTCTAAATCAAACACGGTTTGTGCTAGCTCTTTGAAACTTGACACCATAAAGCAGTTTCAAGTTCTATCTCTATGGTTTGTTTGCTGTTGATGTAGCCCTAAGCAGAGACTGGCGAGAATCACTTTCATGGAAAGGGCCTGCCAAGCTTCCAAAACACTATGAGTTGCCTGAAATCTCAGCACACACTTTTTCACCCAAACTTGATGAAACTTTCAGGTAATGATCAGTACACCAATCGCACTTGGCTCGCCAAATTTCGTTCTTCTAGGTGAAACCGTTCGTTGGCACTAACCGGTTTCATTTTGAGGTTTCACTCTGTTTTCTCCTATAGGGATACATGTATTTGGAACTCTAAATCAAACACGGTTTGTGCTAGCTCTTTGAAACTTGACACCATAAAGCAGTTTCAAGTTCTATCTCTATGGTTTGTTTGCTGTTGATGTAGCCCTATGCAGAGACTGGCGAGAATCACTTTCATGGAAAGGGCCTGCCAAGCTTCCAAAAAACTACGAGTTGCCTGAAATCTCAGCACACACTTTTTCACCCAACCTTGATGAAACTTTCAGGTAATGATCAGTACACCAATCCCACTTGGCTCGCCAAATTTCGTTCTTCTCGGTGAAACCGTTCATTGGCAGTAACCGGTTTCATTTTGAGGTTTCACTCTGTTTTCTCCTAGAGGGATACATGTATTTGGAACTCTAAATCAAACACGGTTTGTGCTAGCTCTTTGAAACTTGACACCATAAAGCAGTTTCAAGTTCTATCTCTATGGTTTGTTTGCTGTTGATGTAGCCCTAAGCAGAGACTGGTGAGAATCACTTTCATGGAAAGGGCCTGCCAAGCTTCCAAAAAACTACGATTTGCCTGAAATCTCAGCACACACTTTTTCACCCAATCTTGATGAAACTTTCAGGTAATGATCAGTACACCAATCCCACTTGGCTCGCCAAATTTCGTTCTTCTAGGTGAAACCGTTCGTTGGCAGTAACCGGTTTCATTTTGAGGTTTCACTCTGTTTTCTCCTAGAGGGATACATGTATTTGGAACTGTAAATCAAACACGGTTTGTGCTAGCTCTTTGAAACTTGACACCATAAAGAAGTTTCAAGTTCTATCTCTATGATTTGTTTGCTGTTGATGTAGCCCTAAGCAGAGACTGGCGAGAATCACTTTCATGGAAAGGGCCTGCCAAGCTTCCCAAAACTACGAGTTGCCTGAAATCTCAGCACACACTTTTTCACCCAACATTGATGAAACTTTCAGGTAATGATCAGTACACCAATCCCACTTGGCTCGCCAAATTTCGTTCTTCTAGGTGAAACCGTTCGTTGGCAGTAACCGGTTTCATTTTGAGGTTTCACTCTGTTTTCTCCTATAGGGATACATGTATTTGGAACTCTAAATCAAACACGGTTTGTGCTAGCTCTTTGAAACGTGACACCATAAAGCAGTTTCAAGTTCTATCTCTATGGTTTGTTCGCTGTTGATGTAGCCCTAAGCAGAGACTGGCGAGAATCACTTTCATGGAAAGGGCCTGCCAAGCTTCCAAAAACTACGAGTTGCCTGAAATCTCAGCACACACTTTTTCACCCAACATTGATGAAACTTTCAGGTAATGATCAGTAAACCAATCCCACTTGGCTCGCCAAATTTCGTTCTTCTAGGTGAAACCGTTCGTTGGCAGTAACCGGTTTGATTTTGAGGTTTCACTCTGTTTTCTCCTATAGGGATACATGTATTTGGAACTCTAAATCAAACACGGTTTGTGCTAGCTCTTTGAAACTTGACACCATAAAGCAGTTTCAAGTTCTATCTCTATGGTTTGTTTGCTGTTGATGTAGCCCTAAGCAGTGACTGGCGAGAATCACTTTCATGGAAAGGGCCTGCCAAGCTTCCAAAACACTATGAGTTGCCTGAAATCTCAGCACACACTTTTTCAACCAAACTTGATGAAACTTTCAGGTAATGATCAGTACACCAATCGGACTTGGCTCGCCAAATTTCGTTCTTCTAGGTGAAACCGTTCGTTGGCAGTAACCGGTTCCATTTTGAGGTTTCACTCTTTTTTCTCCTATAGGGATACATGTATTTGGAACTCTAAATCAAAAACGGTTTGTGCTAGCTCTTTGAAACTTGACACCATAAAGCAGTTTCAAGTTCTATCTCTATGGTTTGTTTGCTGTTGATGTAGCCCGAAGCAGAGACTGGCGAGAATCACTTTCATGGAAAGGGCCTGCCAAGCTTCCAAAAAACTAGGAGTTGCCTGAAATCTCAGCACACACTTTTTCACCCAATCTTGATGAAACTTTCAGGTAATGATCAGTACACCAATCCCACTTGGCTCGCCAAATTTCGTTCTTCTAGGTGAAACCGTTCGTTGGCAGTAACCGGTTTGATTTTGAGGTTTCACTCTGTTTTCTCCTATAGGGATACATGTATTTGGAACTCTAAATCAAACACGGTTTTTGCTAGCTCTTTGAAACTTGACACCATAAAGCAGTTTCAAGTTCTATCTCTATGGTTTGTTTGCTGTTGATGTAGCCCTAAGCAGAGACTGGCGAGAATCACTTTTAAGAAAGGGCCTGCCAAGCTTCCAAAACACTATGAGTTGCCTGAAATCTCAGCACACACTTTTTCACCCAAACTTGATGAAACTTTCAGCTAATGATCAGTACACCAATCGCACTTGGCTCGAAAAATTTCGTTCTTCTAGGTGAAACCGTTCGTTGGCAGTAACCGGTTTCATTTTGAGGTTTCACTCTGTTTTCTCCTATAGGGATACATGTATTTGGAATTCTAAATCAAACACGGTTTGTGCTAGCTCTTTGAAACTTGACACCATAAAGCAGTTTCAAGTTCTATCTCTATGGTTTGTTTGCTGTTGATGTAGCCCTAAGCAGAGACTGGCGAGAATCACTTTCATGGAAAGGGCCTGCCAAGCTTCCAAAAAACTACGAGTTGCCTGAAATCTCAGCACACACTTTTTCACCCAACCTTGATGAAACTTTCAGGTAATGATCAGTACACCAATCCCACTTGGCTCGCCAAATTTCGTTCTTCTAGGTGAAACCGTTCGTTGGCAGTAACCGGTTTCATTTTGAGGTTTCACTCTGTTTTCTCCTAGAGGGATACATGTATTTGGAACTCTAAATCAAACACGGTTTGTGCTAGCTCTTTGAAACTTGACACCATAAAGCAGTTTCAAGTTCTATCTCTATGATTTGTTTGCTGTTGATGTAGCCCTAAGCAGAGACTGGCGAGAATCACTTTCATGGAAAGGGCCTGCCAAGCTTCCAAAAACTACGAGTTGCCTGAAATCTCAGCACACACTTTTTCACCCAACATTGATGAAACATTCAGGTAATGATCAGTAAACCAATCCCACTTGGCTCGCCAAATTTCGTTCTTCTATGTGAAACCGTTCGTTGGCAGTAACCGGTTTCATTTTGAGGTTTCACTCTGTTTTCTCCTAGAGGGATACATGTATTTGGAACTCTAAATCAAACACGGTTTGTGCTAGCTCTTTGAAACTTGACACCATAAAGCAGTTTCAAGTTCTATCTCTATGGTTTGTGTGCTGTTGATGTAGCCCTATGCAGAGACTGGCGAGAATCACTTTCATGGAAAGGGCCTGCCAAGCTTCCAAAAAACTACGAGTTGCCTGAAATCTCAGCACACACTTTTTCACCCAATCTTGATGAAACTTTCAGGTAATGATCAGTACACCAATCCCACTTGGCTCGCCAAATTTCGTTCTTCTAGGTGAAACCGTTCGTTGGCAGTAACCGGTTTCATTTTGAGGTTTCACTCTGTTTTCTCATATAGGGATACATGTATTTGGAACTCTAAATCAAACATGGTTTGTGCTAGCTCTTTGAAACTTGACACCATAAAGAAGTTTCAAGTTCTATCTCTATTGTTTGTTTGCTGTTGATGTAGCCCTAAGCAGAGACTGGCGAGAATCACTTTCATGGAAAGGGCCTGCCAAGCTTCCAAAAAACTACGAGTTGCCTGAAATCTCAGCACACACTTTTTCACCCAACCTCGATGAAACTTTCAGGTAATGATCAGTACACCAATCCCACTTGGCTCGCCAAATTTCGTTCTTCTAGGTGAAACCGTTCGTTGGCAGTAACCGGTTTCATTTTGAGGTTTCACTCTGTTTTCTCCTAGAGGGATACATGTATTTGGAATTCTAAATCAAACACGGTTTGTGCTAGCTCTTTGAAACTTGACACCATAAAGCAGTTTCAAGTTCTATCTCTATGGTTTGTTTGCTGTTGATGTAGCCCTAAGCAGAGACTCTCGAGAATCACTTTCATGGAAAGGGCCTGCCAAGCTTCCAAAAAACTACGAGTTGCCTGAAATCTCAGCACACACTTTTTCACCCAACCTTGATGAAACTTTCAGGTAATGATCAGTACCCCAATCCCACTTGGCTCGCCAAATTTCGTTCTTCTAGGTGAAACCGTTCGTTGGCAGTAACCGGTTTCATTTTGAGGTTTCACTCTGTTTTCTTCTATAGGGATACATGTATTTGGAACTCTAAATCAAACACGGTTTGTGCTAGCTCTTTGAAACTTGACACCATAAAGCAGTTTCAAGTTCTATCTCTATGGTTTGCTTGCTGTTGATGTAGCCCTAAGCAGAGACTGGCGAGAATCACTTTCATGGAAAGGGCCTGCCAAGCTTCCAAAAAACTACGAGTTGCCTGAAATCTCAGCACACACTTTTTCACCCAACCTTGATGAAACTTTCAGGTAATGATCAGTACACCAATCCCACTTGGCTCGCCAAATTTCGTTCTTCTAGGTGAAACCCTTCGTTGGCAGGAACCGGTTTCATTTTGAGGTTTCACTCTGTTTTCTCCTAGAGGGATACATATATTTGGAACTCTAAATCAAACACGGTTTGTGCTAGCTCTTTGAAACTTGACACCATAAAGAAGTTTCAAGTTCTATCTCTATGGTTTGTTTGCTGTTGATGTAGCCCTAAGCAGAGACTGGCGAGAATCACTTTCATGGAAAGGGCCTGCCAAGCTTCCAAAAAACTACGAGTTGCCTGAAATCTCAGCACACACTTTTTTACCCAACCTTGATGAAACTTTCAGGTAATGATCAGTACACCAATCCCACTTGGTTCGCCAAATTTCGTTCTTCTAGGTGAAACCGTTCGTTGGCAGTAACCGGTTTCATTTTGAGGTTTCACTCTGTTTTCTCCTATAGGGATACATGCATTTGGAACTCTAAATCAAACACGGTTTGTGCTAGCTCTTTGAAACTTGACACCATAAAGCAGTTTCAAGTTCTATCTCTATGGTTTGTTTGCTGTTGATGTAGCCCTAAGCAAAGACTGGCGAGAATCACTTTCATGGAAAGGGCCTGCCAAGCTTCCAAAAAACTACGAGTTGCCTGAAATCTCAGCACACACTTTTTCACCCAACCTTGATGAAACTTTCAGGTAATGATCAGTACCCCAATCCCACTTGGCTCGCCAAATTTCGTTCTTCTAGGTGAAACCGTTCGTTGGCAGTAACCGGTTTCATTTTGAGGTTTCACTCTGTTTTCTCCTATAGGGATACATGTATTTGGAACTCTAAATCAAACACGGTTTGTGCTAGCTCTTTGAAACTTGACACCATAAAGCAGTTTCAAGTTCTATCTCTATGGTTTGTTTGCTGTTGATGTAGCCCTAAGCAAAGACTGGCGAGAATCACTTTCATGGAAAGGGCCTGCCAAGCTTCCAAAAAACTACGAGTTGCCTGAAATCTCAGCACACACTCTTTTTACCCAATCTTGATGAAACTTTCAGGTAATGATCAGTACACCAATCCCACTTGGCTCGCCAAATTTCGTTCTTCTAGGTGAAACCGTTCGTTGGCAGTAACCGGTTTCATTTTGAGGTTTCACTCTGTTTTCTCCTATAGGGATACATGTATTTGGAACTCTAAATCAAACACGGTTTGTGCTAGCTCTTCGAAACTTGACACCATAAAGCAGTTTCAAGTTCTATCTCTATGGTTTGTTTGCTGTTGTTGTAGCCCTAAGCAGAGACTGGCGAGAATCACTTTCATGGAAAGGGCCTGCCAAGCTTCCAAAAAACTACGAGTTGCCTGAAATCTCAGCACACTCTTTTTCACCCAACCTTGATGAAACTTTCAGGTAATGATCAGTACACCAATCCCACTTGGCTCGCCAAATTTCGTTCTTCTAGGTGAAACCGTTCGTTGGCAGTAACCGGTTTCATTTTGAGGTTTCACTCTGTTTTCTCCTATAGAGATACATGTATTTGGAACTCTAAATCAAACACGGTTTGTGCTAGCTCTTTGAAACTTGACACCATAAAGCAGTTTCAAGTTCTATCTCTATGGATTGTTTGCTGTTGATGTAGCCCTAAGCAGAGACTGGCGAGAATCACTTTCATGGAAAGGGCCTGCCAAGCTTCCAAAAAACTACGAGTTGCCTGAAATCTCAGCACACACTTTTTCACCCAAACTTGATGAAACTTTCAGGTAATGATCAGTACACCAATCCCACTTGGCTCGCCAAATTTCGTTCTTCTAGGTGAAACCGTTCATTGGCAGTAACCGGTTTCATTTTGAGGTTTCACTCTGTTTTCTCCTAGAGGGATACATGTATTTGGAACTCTAAATCAAACACGGTTTGTGCTAGCTCTTTGAAACTTGACACCATAAAGCAGTTTCAAGTTCTATCTCTATGGTTTGTTTGCTGTTGATGTAGCCCTAAGCAGAGACTGGCGAGAATCACTTTCATGGAAAGGGCCTGCCAAGCTTCCAAAAAACTACGAGTTGCCTGAAATCTCAGCACACAGTTTTTCACCCAACATTGATGAAACTTTCAGGTAATGATCAGTACACCAATCCCACTTGGCTCACCAAATTTCGTTCTTCTAGGTGAAACCGTTCGTTGGCAGTAACCGGTTTCATTTTGAGGTTTCACTCTGTTTCTCCTATAGGGATACATGTATTTGGAACTCTAAATCAAACACGGTTTGTGCTAGCTCTTTGAAACTTGACACCATAAAGCAGTTTCAAGTTCTATCTCTATGGTTTGTTTGCTGTTGATGTAGCCCTAAGCAGAGACTGGCGAGAATCACTTTCATGGAAAGGGCCTGCCAAGCTTCCAAAAAACTACGAGTTGCCTGAAATCTCAGCACACACTTTTTCACCCAATCTTGATGAAACTTTCAGGTCATGATCAGTACACCAATCCCACTTGGCTCGCCAAATTTCGTTCTTCTAGGTGAAACCGTTCGTTGGCAGTAACCGGTTTCATTTTGAGGTTTCACTCTGTTTTCTCATATAGGGATACATGTATTTGGAACTCTAAATCAAACACGGTTTGTGCTAGCTCTTTGAAACTTGACACCATAAAGCAGTTTCAAGTTCTATCTCTATGGTTTGTTTGCTGTTGATGTAGCCCTAAGCAGAGACTGGCGAGAATCACTTTCATGGAAAGGGCCTGGCAAGCTTCCAAAAAACTACGAGTTGCCTGAAATCTCAGCACACTTTTTCACCCAACATTGATGAAACTTTCAGGTAATGATCAGTACACCAATCCCACTTGGCTCGCCAAATTTTGTTCTTCTAGGTGAAACCGTTCGTTGGCAGTAACCGGTTTCATTTTGAGGTTTCACTCTGTTTTCTCCTATAGGGATACATGTATTTGGAACTCTAAATCAAACACGGATTGTGCTAGCTCTTTGAAACTTGACACCATAAAGCAGTTTCAAGTTCTATCTCTATGGTTTGTTTGCTGTTGATGTAGCCCTAAGCAGAGACTGGCGAGAATCACTTTCATGGAAAGGGCCTGCCAAGCTTCCAAAAAACTACGAGTTGCCTGAAATCTCTGCACACACTTTTTCACCCAAACTTGATGAAACTTTCAGGTAATGATCAGTACACCAATCCCACTTGGCTCGCCAAATTTCGTTCTTCTAGGTGAAACCGTTCGTTGGCAGTAACCGGTTTCATTTTGAGGTTTCACTCTGTTTTCTCCTATAGGGATACATGTATTTGGAACTCTAAATCAAACAGGGTTTGTGCTAGCTCTTTGAAACTTGACACCATAAAGCAGTTTCAAGTTCTATCTCTATGGTTTGTTTGCTGTTGATGTAGCCCTAAGCAGAGACTGGCGAGAATCACTTTCATGGAAAGGGCCTGCCAAGCTTCCAAAAAACTACGAGTTGCCTGAAATCTCAGCACACACTTTTTCACCCAACCTTGATGAAACTTTCAGGTAATGATCAGTACACCAATCCCACTTGGCTCGCCAAATTTCGTTCTTCTAGGTGAAACCGTTCGTTGGCAGTAACCGGTTTCATTTTGAGGTTTCACTCTGTTTTCTCCTATAGGGATACATGTATTTGGAACTCTAAATCAAACACGGTTTGTGCTAGCTCTTCGAAACTTGACACCATAAAGCAGTTTCAAGTTCTATCTCTATGGTTTGTTTGCTGTTGATGTAGCCCTAAGCAGAGACTGGCGAGAATCACTTTCATGGAAAGGGCCTGCCAAGCTTCCAAAAAACTACGAGTTGCCTGAAATCTCAGCACACACTTTTTCACCCAATCTTGATGAAACTTTCAGGTAATGATCAGTACACCAATCCCACTTGGCTCGCCAAATTTCGTTCTTCTAGGTGAAACCGTTCGTTGGCAGTAACCGGTTTCATTTTGAGGTTTCACTCTGTTTTCTCCTGTAGGGATACATGTATTTGGAACTCTAAATCAAACACGGTTTGTGCTAGCTCTTTGAAACTTGACACCATAAAGCAGTTTCAATTTCTATCTCTATGGTTTGTTTGCTGTTGATGTAGCCCTAAGCAGAGACTGGCGAGAATCACTTTCATGGAAAGGGCCTGCCAAGCTTCCAAAAAACTACGAGTTGCCTGAAATCTCAGCACACTCTTTTTCACCCAACCTTGATGAAACTTTCAGGTAATGATCAGTACACCAATCCCACTTGGCTCAAAAAATTTCGGTCTTCCAGGTGAAAACGTTCGTTGGCAGTAACCGGTTTCATTTTGAGGTTTCACTCTGTTTTCTCCTAGAGAGATACATGTATTTGGAACTCTAAATCAAACACGGTTTGTGCTAGTTCTTTGAAACTTGACACCATCAAGCAGTTTCAAGTTCTATCTCTATGGTTTGTTTGCTGTTGATGTAGCCCTAAGCAGAGACTGGCGAGAATCACTTTCATGGAAAGGGCCTGCCAAGCTTCCAAAAAACTACGAGTTGCCTGAAATCTCAGCACACACTTTTTCACCCAACCTTGATGAAACTTTCAGGTAATGATCAGTACACCAATCCCACTTGGCTCGCCAAATTTCGTTCTTCTAGGTGAAACCGTTCATTGGCAGTAACCGGTTTCATTTTGAGGTTTCACTCTGTTTTCTCCTAGAGGGATACATGTATTTGGAACTCTAAATCAAACACGGTGTGTGCTAGCTCTTTGAAACTTGACACCATAAAGCAGTTTCAAGTTCTATCTCTATGGTTTGTTTGCTGTTGATGTAGCCCTAAGCAGAGACTGGCGAGAATCACTTTCATGGAAAGGGCCTGCCAAGCTTCCAAAAAACTACGAGTTGCCTGAAATCTCAGCACACACTTTTTCACCCAACCTTGATGAAACTTTCACGTAATGATCAGTACACCAATCCCACTTAGCTCGCCAAATTTCGTTCTTCTAGTTGAAACCGTTCATTGGCAGTAACCGGTTTCATTTTGAGGTTTCACTCTGTTTTCTCCTAGAGGGATACATGTATTTGGAACTCTAAATCAAACACGGTTTGTGCTAGCTCTTTGAAACTTGACACCATAAAGCAGTTTCAAGTTCTATCTCTATGGTTTGTTTGCTGTTGATGTAGCCCTAAGCAGAGACTGGCGAGAATCACTTTCATGGAAAGGGCCTGCCAAGCTTCCAAAAAACAACGAGTTGCCTGAAATCTCAGCACACACTTTTTCACCCAACCTTGATGAAACTTTCAGGTAATGATCAGTACACCAATCCCACTTGGCTCGCCAAATTTCGTTCTTCTAGGTGAAACCGTTCGTTGGCAGTAACCGGTTTCATTTTGAGGTTTCACTCTGTTTTCTCCTATAGAGATACATGTATTTGGAACTCTAAATCAAACACGGTTTGTGCTAGCTCTTTGAAACTTGACACCATAAAGCAGTTTCAAGTTCTATCTCTATGGTTTGTTTGCTGTTGATGTAGCCCTAAGCAGAGACTGGCGAGAATCACTTTCATGGAAAGGGCCTGCCAAGCTTCCAAAAAACTACGAGTTGCCTGAAATCTCAGCACACTCTTTTTCACCCAACCTTGATGAAACTTTCAGGTAATGATCAGTACACCAATCCCACTTGGCTCGCCAAATTTCGTTCTTCTAGGTGAAACCGTTCGTTGGCAGTAACCGGTTTCATTTTGAGGTTTCACTCTGTTTTCTCCTATAGAGATACATGTATTTGGAACTCTAAATCAAACACGGTTTGTGCTAGCTCTTTGAAACTTGACACCATAAAGCAGTTTCAAGTTCTATCTCTATGGTTTGTTTGCTGTTGATGTAGCCCTAAGCAGAGACTGGCGAGAATCACTTTCATGGAAAGGGCCTGCCAAGCTTCCAAAAAACTACGAGTTGCCTGAAATCTCAGCACACACTTTTTCACCCAAACTTGATGAAACTTTCAGGTAATGATCAGTACACCAATCCCACTTGGCTCGCCAAATTTCGTTCTTCTAGGTGAAACCGTTTCATTGGCAGTAACCGGTTTCATTTTGAGGTTTCACTCTGTTTTCTCCTAGAGGGATACATGTATTTTGGAACTCTAAATCAAACACGGTTTGTGCTAGCTCTTTGAAACTTGACACCAATAAAGCAGTTTCAAGTTCTATCTCTATGGTTTGTTTGCTGTTGATGTAGCCCTAAGCAGAGACTGGCGAGAATCACTTTCATGGAAAGGGCCTGCCAAGCTTCCAAAAAACTACGAGTTGCCTGAAATCTCAGCACACAGTTTTTCCACCCAACATTGATGAAACTTTCAGGTAATGATCAGTACACCAATCCCACTTGGCTCACCAAATTTCGTTCTTCTAGGTGAAACCGTTCGTTGGCAGTAACCGGTTTCATTTTGAGGTTTCACTCTGTTTCTCCTATAGGGATACATGTATTTGGAACTCTAAATCAAACACGGTTTGTGCTAGCTCTTTGAAACTTGACACCATAAAACAGTTTCAAGTTCTATCTCTATGGTTTGTTTGCTGTTGATGTAGCCCTAAGCAGAGACTGGCGAGAATCACTTTCATGGAAAGGGCCTGCCAGGCTTCCAAAAAACTACGAGTTGCCTGAAATCTCAGCACACACTTTTTCACCCAACCTTGATGAAACTTTCAGGTAATGATCAGTACACCAATCCCACTTGGCTCGCCAAATTTCGTTCTTCTAGGTGAAACCGTTCGTTGGCAGTAACCGGTTTCATTTTGAGGTTTCACTCTGTTTTCTCCTATAGAGATACATGTATTTGGAACTCTAAATCAAACACGGTTTGTGCTAGCTCTTTGAAACTTGACACCATAAAGCAGTTTCAAGTTCTATCTCTATGGTTTGTTTGCTGTTGATGTAGCCCTAAGCAGAGACTGGCGAGAATCACTTTCATGGAAAGGGCCTGCCAAGCTTCCAAAAAACTACGAGTTGCCTGAAATCTCAGCACACTCTTTTTCACCCAACCTTGATGAAACTTTCAGGTAATGATCAGTACACCAATCCCACTTGGCTCGCCAAATTTCGTTCTTCTAGGTGAAACCGTTCGTTGGCAGTAACCGGTTTCATTTTGAGGTTTCACTCTGTTTTCTCCTATAGAGATACATGTATTTGGAACTCTAAATCAAACACGGTTTGTGCTAGCTCTTTGAAACTTGACACCATAAAGCAGTTTCAAGTTCTATCTCTATGGATTGTTTGCTGTTGATGTAGCCCTAAGCAGAGACTGGCGAGAATCACTTTCATGGAAAGGGCCTGCCAAGCTTCCAAAAAACTACGAGTTGCCTGAAATCTCAGCACACACTTTTTCACCCAAACTTGATGAAACTTTCAGGTAATGATCAGTACACCAATCCCACTTGGCTCGCCAAATTTCGTTCTTCTAGGTGAAACCGTTCATTGGCAGTAACCGGTTTCATTTTGAGGTTTCACTCTGTTTTCTCCTAGAGGATACATGTATTTGGAACTCTAAATCAAACACGGTTTGTGCTAGCTCTTTGAAACTTGACACCATAAAGCAGTTTCAAGTTCTATCTCTATGGTTTGTTTGCTGTTGATGTAGCCCTAAGCAGAGACTGGCGAGAATCACTTTCATGGAAAGGGCCTGCCAAGCTTCCAAAAAACTACGAGTTGCCTGAAATCTCAGCACACAGTTTTTCACCCAACATTGATGAAACTTTCAGGTAATGATCAGTACACCAATCCCACTTGGCTCACCAAATTTCGTTCTTCTAGGTGAAACCGTTCGTTGGCAGTAACCGGTTCATTTTGAGGTTTCACTCTGTTTCTCCTATAGGGATACATGTATTTGGAACTCTAAATCAAACACGGTTTGTGCTAGCTCTTTGAAACTTGACACCATAAAGCAGTTTCAAGTTCTATCTCTATGGTTTGTTTGCTGTTGATGTAGCCCTAAGCAGAGACTGGCGAGAATCACTTTCATGGAAAGGGCCTGCCAAGCTTCCAAAAAACTACGAGTTGCCTGAAATCTCAGCACACACTTTTTCACCCAATCTTGATGAAACTTTCAGGTCATGATCAGTACACCAATCCCACTTGGCTCGCCAAATTTCGTTCTTCTAGGGTGAAACCGTTCGTTGGCAGTAACCGGTTTCATTTTGAGGTTTCACTCTGTTTTCTCATATAGGGATACATGTATTTGGAACTCTAAATCAAACACGGTTTGTGCTAGCTCTTTGAAACTTGACACCATAAAGCAGTTTCAAGTTCTATCTCTATGGTTTGTTTGCTGTTGATGTAGCCCTAAGCAGAGACTGGCGAGAATCACTTTCATGGAAAGGGCCTGGCAAGCTTCCAAAAAACTACGAGTTGCCTGAAATCTCAGCACACTTTTTCACCCAACATTGATGAAACTTTCAGGTAATGATCAGTACACCAATCCCACTTGGCTCGCCAAATTTTGTTCTTCTAGGTGAAACCGTTCGTTGGCAGTAACCGGTTTCATTTTGAGGTTTCACTCTGTTTTCTCCTATAGGGATACATGTATTTGGAACTCTAAATCAAACACGGATTGTGCTAGCTCTTTGAAACTTGACACCATAAAGCAGTTTCAAGTTCTATCTCTATGGTTTGTTTGCTGTTGATGTAGCCCTAAGCAGAGACTGGCGAGAATCACTTTCATGGAAAGGGCCTGCCAAGCTTCCAAAAAACTACGAGTTGCCTGAAATCTCTGCACACACTTTTTCACCCAAACTTGATGAAACTTTCAGGTAATGATCAGTACACCAATCCCACTTGGCTCGCCAAATTTCGTTCTTCTAGGTGAAACCGTTCGTTGGCAGTAACCGGTTTCATTTTGAGGTTTCACTCTGTTTTCTCCTATAGGGATACATGTATTTGGAACTCTAAATCAAACACGGTTTGTGCTAGCTCTTTGAAACTTGACACCATAAAGCAGTTTCAAGTTCTATCTCTATGGTTTGTTTGCTGTTGATGTAGCCCTAAGCAGAGACTGGCGAGAATCACTTTCATGGAAAGGGCCTGCCAAGCTTCCAAAAAACTACGAGTTGCCTGAAATCTCAGCACACACTTTTT
>NW_027524970.1:0-25605 GCF_052094955.1 Ictidomys tridecemlineatus
TCTCCAAACTCTGCTCTCTGTAAGATCCTTCTGCACCACAGTTTCACAACTCTGCTCTCTGTAATATTCCTTCTGCTCCCCAGTCTCCAATCTCTTCTCTCTGTAACTGTCCTTCTGCTCCGCAGTCTCCACCCTCTGCTCTCTGTAACACTCCTTCTTTACTGCAGTCTCCAACCTCTGCTCTCTGTAACAGTCCTTATGTCCCGCAGTCTCCAACCTCTGCTCTGTGTAAGGGTTCTTCTGCATCCCAGTCTCTAACCTCTGCTCTCTGTAACAATACTTCTGCACCCAAGCCTCCAACCTCTGCTCTCTGTAAGATCCTTCTGCACCCCAGTTTGCAAATCTGCTCTCTGTAACATTCTTTCTGCTCCCCAGTCCTCAACCTCTGCTCTCTGTATCAGTTTTTCTGCTCCCCAGTCTCCAACTTCTGCTCTTTGTAACAGTCCTTCTGCTCCCCAGTATCCAACCTCTGCTCTCGGTAACAGTCTTTCTGTACCACAGTCCCCAACCTCTGCTCTCTGTAACGGTTTTTCTGCACCACAGTCTCCAACCTCTCCTTTCTGTATCATTCCTTCTGCACCACAGTTTCCAACCTCTGCTCTCTGCAACATTCCTTCTGCACCTCTGTCTCCAACCTCTGCTCTCTGCGATACTTCTTCTGCACCCTTGTCTCCAAACTCTGCTCTCTGCAACAGTTCTTCTGTACCCCAGTCTCCAAGGTCTGCACTCTGAAATAGTCCTTCTCCACACCAGTCTCCAACCTCTGCTCTCTTTAAAAGTCCTCCTGGAGTGCAGTCTCGATAATCTTCTCTCTGTAAGGGTCCTTCTGCACCCAAGTCTCAAACCTCTGCTTTCTGTAACAGTCCTTCTATACCCCAGTCTCCAAACTCTGCTATCTGTAACAGTCATTGTTCACCCCAGTCTCCAACTTCTGCTCTCTATAACAATACTTCTGCACCCCAGTCTCAAACCTCTGATCTCTGGAAAGATTCTTTTGCACCCCATTCTCCAACCTCTGTTTTCTGCAAAAGTCCTTCGGCACCCCAGTCTCCAAAATCTACGCTCTGCAACAGTCCTTCTGAATCTCAGTCTGAAAATTCTGCTCTCTGCAACAATCTTTGTGCACCCTAGTCTCCAACCTCTGCTCTCTGTAAGAGTCCTTCTGCTCCCAGTCTCCAACCTCTGCTATCTGTAACAATCTTCCTGCACCACAGTCCCTAACCTCTTCTTTCTGTATCATTCTTTCTGCACCACAGTTTCCAACCTCTGCTTTCTGCAACATTCCTTCTGAACCTCAGTCTCCAACCTCTGCTCTCTGCGACAGTTCTTCTCCACCCCAGTCTCCAAACTCTGCTCTCTGCAACAGTTCTTCTGCACCCCAATCACCAAGGTCTGCACTCTGAAACAGTCCTTTTCCACACCAGTTTCCAACCTCTGCTGTCTGTTACAGTCCTCCTGTAGTTCAGACTCCAAAATCTGCTCTCTGTAATGGTCCTTCTACACCCCATGTCCAGACTCTGCTCTCTGCAGCAGTCCCTCTGCAACCCAGTCTCCAAACTCCGCTCTCTGTAACAATCCTTCTGCACCTAGGTATCCAACCTCTGCTCTCTGCAACGGTCCTTCTACACCTCATTCTCCAAACTCTACTCTCTGTAAAAGTACTTCTACACCCCTGCTCCAAACTCTGCTCTCCGTAACAGGCCCTCTGCACCCAATCTCTGACGTCTGTTCTCTATAACAATCCTTTTGCACCCCAGTCTCCAACCTCTGCTCTCTACAACGATCCATCTGCACCCCGTCTCAACAGTCCTTCTGCAACCCAGTCTCCAACATGTGTTCTCTGCAAAAGTCCTTCTGCACGTCAGTCTGAAAACTCTGTTCTCTGCAACAATCCTTCTGCACCCTAGTCTCCAACCTCTGCTCTCTGTAAAAGTCCTGCTGCACCTTGGTCTACAAACACTGCTCTCTGTAAGATTTTTGTGCAACCTTTTCTAAGAACTCTGCTCTCTGTAACAGTTTTTCTGCACCTTAGTCTCCAACCCCTGCTCTCTGTAACAGGACTTCCACACGTCAGTCTCCAAACTCTGCTCTCTACAACAGTCCTTCTGCACCCTAGTTAACAACATCTGCTCTTTGTAACGGTCCTTCTACACCCCAGTTTCCAACCTCTGCTTTCTGTATCAGTCTTTCTGAACCCCAGTCTCCAACCTCTGTTCTCTGTATCTATCCTTCTGCACCTAAGTCTCCAAACTCTTCTCTATGTAAGAGTCCTTCTGCACCCCAGTCTCCATTCTCTGCTCTCTGTAAAGGTCCTATACTGAAGTCTCCAAACTCTGCTCACTGTAACGGTCCTTCTGCACCCGAATTTCCAATCTCTGCTTTCTGTAACAGTCCTTCTGCACCTGAGTCTTCAAACTCTGCTCTCTGTAACAGTCCTTCTAGATCTCAGTCTGAAACCTCTGCTCTCTACAGGATCCTTCTGCACCCCAGTATCCAAACACTGCTCTCTCTAACAGTCCACCTGCACCTCAGTCTCCAACCTCTGCTCTCTATAAGATCCTTCAGAAACCCAGTCTTCAAACTCTGCTGTTTGTAACAGTCCTTCTGCACTCAGTTTCCAACCTCTCCTCTCTGTAACAGTCCTTCTGCATGCCAGTCTCCTAACTCTGCTCTCTGCAACGATATTTTGGCACCCCAGTCTCCAACCACTGCTCTCTGCAATGATCATACTGCACCTCAGTCTTCAACCTCTGATTTCTGCAACAGTCCTTCTGCACCTCATCTCCAACTTCTGCTTTCTGTAAGATACTTCTGCACCCCTGTCTCCAAGCTCTGCTCCTTGCAACGATCATTCTGCACCCCAGTCTCCAAACTCTTCTCGATGTAAAAGAACTTCTGCACCTCAGTCTTTAATCTCTGCTCTCTACAACAGTCCTTCTGCACCCCAGTCACCAAATACTGCTCTCTGCAACAGTCTTTCTGTACTGAAGTCTCCAACTTCTGCTCTCTGTAATGGTCTTTCTGCACCGCAGACTCTAATCTCTGCTTTCTGTATCAGTTTTTCTGCACCCCAGTCTCCAAATTCTGCTCTCTCTAAGAGTCCTTCTGCACCTCAGTCACCAACCTCTGCTCTCGGCAACAGTCCTTCTGCACCCCAGTCTCAAACCTGTGCTCTCTGAAACAGTGCTTCTGCACCCCAGTCTCTAACCTCTGCTCTCTGCAACAGTCCTTCTGCACCGCAGTCTCCAAATTCTGTTCTCTGTAACAATCCTCCTGCACCTCAGTCTCCAACATCTGCTCTTTGTAACAAGACTTCTGCACCTCAGTCTCCAACCTCTGCTCTCTGCAACAGTCCTTCTGCACTCCAGTCTACAACCTCTGATCTCTGAAACAGTCCTTCTCCACCCCAGTCTCCAACCTCTGCTCTCTGCAACAGTCCTTCTTCACCGCAGTCTCCAACCTCTGCTCTTGTTTAAAGTCCTTCTGCACCACAGTCTCCAACCTCTGCTCTCTGTAAGATCCTTCTGCACTCCAGATTCCAAACTCTGCTCTCTGTATCATTCCTTCTCAACCCCAGTTTTTAACCTCTGATTTCTGCAAGTGTCCTGTGGCACCGAAGTCTCCAACCTCTGTCCTCTTCAACAGTCCTTCTGCTCCCCAGTCTCCAACATCTGCTCCTGTAACCGTCCTTCTGTACCGCAGTCTCCAACCTGTGGTCTGTGTAATATTCCTTCTGAACCTCAGTCTTCAACCTCTGATCTCTGCAACAGTCCTTCTGCACCTCATTCTCCAACCTCTGCTCTCTGCAACAGTCCTTTGCACCCCAGTCTACAACATCTGCTCTCAGCAACAGTCCTTCTAACTCCAGTCTCTAAACTCTGCTCTCTTCATTGATCCTTCTGGACCCCAGGCTCCAACGTCCTTCTGCAACAGTACATCTTCAACAGTGCTTCTGCACCACAGTCTCCAACGTCCTTCTGAAACAGTCCTTCAGCACAACAGTCTCCAACTTCTGCTCTCTGTAAGATCTTTCTGCACGCCAGTTTCCAAAATCGGCTCTATCTAACATTCCTTCTCCAACGCAGTCTGTAACCTTTGCTTTCTTCGAAGGTCCTGTGGAACCCCAGTCTCCAACCTCTGTCCTCTGTAACAGTCCTTCTGCTCCCCAGTCTCCAACATCTGCTCTCTGTAACAGTCCTTCTGTACCGACGTCTCAAATCTCTACTCTCTGTAACGGTCCTTCTGCAACCAAGTCTTTAAACTCTGCTTTCTGCAAGTGTCCTGCGGCACCCCAGTCTCCAACCTCTGTCCTCTGCAACAGTCCTACTTCTCCCCAGTCTCCAACATATGCTCTCTGTAACAGTCCTTCTGAAACACAGTCTCCACCCTCTGCTCTCCGTAACGGTCCTTCTGGAACCCAGTCTCCAAACTCTGCTTTCTGTATCAGTCCTTCTGAAGCCCAGTCTCAAACCTCTGTTCTCTGTATATATATTTCTGCACCTCAGTCTCCAAACTGTTCTCTCTGTAACATTTCTTCTGCACCCCAGTCTCCAACCTCTGCTCTCTGTAACAGTTTTTTTATACCGCAGTCTCCAAATCCTGGTCTCTGTAACGGACCATTTGCACCCCAATTTCGAAAATCTGCTTACTGTAACAGACCTTCTGCACCTCAGTCTCCAACCTCTGCTCTCTGTAAGATCCTTCAGCAAACCAGTCTCTAAACTCTGCTCTCTATAACAGTCCTTCTGCACCCCAATCTCCAACCTCTCCTCTCTGTAGCAGGCCTTCTGCACCCCAGTCATCAACCTCTTCTCTCTGCAACGATCCTTCTGCAAACCAGTCTCCAACCTCTGCTCTCTACAATGATTATACTGCACGCCAGTCTCCAACCTGTGATCTCTGCAACACTCCTTCGGCACCTCAGTCTCCAACGTCTTCTCTCTGTAAGATCCTTCTGTACCTCTGTCTTCAAGCTCTGCTCCTTGTAAAGATCCTTCTGCACCCCAGTCTTCAACTTCTGCTCTATGTAAAAAGACTTCTGCACCTCTGTCTCCAACATCTACTCTCTGCAACAGTCCTTCTGCACCCCAGACTCCAAACTCTTCTCTCTGCACTGATCCTTCTTCACACCAGTCTCCAACCTCTGCTCTCTGAAACAATACTTCTGAACCCCAGTCTCCAACATTTGCTCTCTGCAACAGTCCTTCTGCAACTCAGTCTGAAAACTCTGCTCTCTGCAACAATCCTTCTGCACCTCAGTCTCTAACCTCTGCTCTCTGTAAGACCCTTCTGCATCCCAGTCTCCAAACTCTGCTCTCTGTAACAGTCCTTCTGCACCCCAGTCTCCAACCTTGTTCTGTACAACAGTTCTTCTGTACCACAGTCTTCAAACTCTGTTCTCTGTAAGGGTCCTTCTGCAACCCTGTCTCCAACCTCTGCTTTCTGTATCAGTCCTTCTGCACCACAGTCTCAAAACTCTACTCTCTGAAACAGTCTTTCTGCACCCCAGTCTTCAACATCTGCTCTCTGCAACAGTCCTTCCTCACCCCAGTCTCTAAAGTCAGCTCTCTACAACAGTACTTTTCCACCGAAGTCACCAAACTCTGCTCTCTGTAACAGTTCTTCTGCACCTCAGACTCCAAACTCTGCTCTCTGCAACAGTCCTTCTGCGCCCCAATCTCGAACCTCTTCTCTCTGCAACAGTCCTTCTGCACCTCAGTGTCCAAACTCTGCTCTCTGTAAGATGCTTCTGAAACACAGTCTCCAACATATGCATTCTGCAATGGTCCTTCAGCACCAGAGTCTCCAATCTCTGTTCTCTACAACATTTATTGAGCACCCCAGTCTTCAAACTCTGCTCTCTGTAACAGTCCTTCTGTACTACAGTCTAAAACCTCTGTTCTCTTTAAGGGACCTTCTGCACCACATCTCCAACCTCTTCTTTCTGTATCAGTCTTTCTGCAACCCAGTCTTCAAACTCTGCTTTCTGTATCCGTCGTTGTGCATGCCAGGCTTCAACCTCTGCTCTCTGTAACAGTCCTTCTGCACCCCAGTCTCCATCCTCTGCTCTCTGCAACAGTCCTTCTGCACCCCAGTCTCCAACTTCTGCTCCAGGTAACAGTTCTACTGCACCCCAGTCTCCAACCACTATTCTCTGTGACAGTCTTTCTGCACATCAGTCTCCAAACTCTGTTCTCTGTAAGAGGCCTTCTGCACCCAGTCTACAACCTCTACTCTCTGTTACAGGCCTTCTGCACCCAAGTCTCTAAACGCTGCTCTCTTTAACAGTCCTTCTGCACCCCAGTCTCCAACCTCTTCTCTCAGTATCAGTCCTGCACCCCAGTCTCCAAACACTGCTCTCTGTAACAGTTTTTCTGCACATCAGTCTTCAACAACTGCTATCTGCAAGAGTCCTTCTGTAGCCCAATCTCCTACCTCTGCTCTCTAGAACAGTCCTTCTATACCCCAGTCTCTATAATGAACTCTCTGAAACGATCCTTCTGCACCCCAGGCTCCAACGTCTTCACTCTGCAAAATCCCTTCTGCACTCCAGTCTCCAATCTTTCCTCTCTGTAAGATCCTTCTGCACCCCAATTTCCAAACGCTGTTCTCTATAACATTCCTTCTGCACCCCAGTCTCCAACCTGTACTCTAGAACAGTTCTTCTGTACCGCAGTCTTCAACCTCTGTTCTCTGAAAAAGTCCTTCTGCACCACAGTCTCCAACCTCTGCTTTCTGTATCAGTCTTTCTTCACCACAGTCTCCAAACTCTGCTCTCTGTAACAGTCCTTCTGCACCTCACTCTGCAACCTCTGCTCTCTGCAGCAGTTCTTCTGCATCCCAGTCTTCAACCTCTTCTCTCTGCAACAGTCCTTCCTCACCGCCGTCTCCAAAATATGCTCTCTGTAACAGTCTTTTTTTAACGCAGTCTCAAACCTCTGCTCTCTGTAACAGTACTTCTGTACTGCAGTCTCCAACCTCTGCTTTCTGTAATGGTCCTTCGGCACCCCAGTCTCCAAACTCTTCTTTCTGTATCAGTAGTTCTGCACCCCAGTCTTCAACCTCTGCTCTCTGTAACAGTCCTTCTGTACCTCAGTCTCCAACCTCTGTTCTCTGTAAGGGTCCTTCTGAAGCCCAGTATTTAAACTCTGCTTTCTGTATCAGTCCTTCTTCCCCACATTCTCCAAACTCTGCTCTCTGTAACACTCCTTCTGTACCTCAGTCTGCAACCTCTGCTCTCTGAAATAGTCCTTCTTCACCCCAGTCTGCAATCTCTGCTCTGTGTAACAGTCCTTCTGCACCTCAGTCACTAACCTCTACTCTCTTCAGCAGTTCTTCTCCACCCCAGTTTCCAACCTCTGCTCTCGGCAACAGTCCTTTTGAACGCCATTATCAAACTTCTACTCTCTGCAACAGTCCTTGTACACCCCAGTTTTTTACATCTGCTCTCTGTAACAGTGTTTCTGCACCTCAGTCTGAAAACTCTGCTCTCTGCAACGATCCTTCTGCACCTAGTCTCCAAATTCTGCTCTCTGCAACAGTCCTTCTGCACCCTAGTCTCCAACCTCTGTTCTAAGCAAAAGTCTTTGCACACCCCAGGCTCCAAACTCTTCACTTTGTAACAGTCCTTCTGTAGTGCAGTCTCCAACGTCTGCTGTCTGTAATGGTCCTTCTGCACCCGAGACTCCAAACTCTAGTTTCCATATCAGTTATTCTACACCCAAGTCTCCAACCTCTGCTATCTGTAACAGTCCTTCTTCACCTAAGTCTCCAACCTCTGCTCTCTGCAACAGTCCTTCTGCACCCCAGTCTCAAACCTCTTCTCTCTGCAAAAGTCCTTTTACACCCCAGTCTCCAAACTCTGCTCTCTGCCACGATCCTTCTGCACCCCAGTCTCCAACCTCTGCTCTCTGCTACAGTCTTTCTTCACCCCAGTCTCAAAACAGTGCTCTCTGTAACTGTCCTGCTGCACCCCAGTCTCCAACGTATGCTCTCTGTAGCGATCCTTCTGAACCTCAGTCTCCAACCTCGGCTCTCTGCAAGGATTTTTCTGCACCTCAGTTTCAAACCTCTGTTCTCTGCAATGATCCTTCTACACACCAGTCTCCAAGCTCTGCTCTCTGTAACAGTCCTTCTGCACATCAGTGTCAAAACTCTGCTCTCTGTCACAATTTTTTTGCATCTCAGTCTTCAACCTGTGCTCTCTGTAATAGTTTTTCTGCACCTCAGTCTCCAACCTCTGCTCTCTGTAACAGACCTTCTGCACCCCAGTCTCCAACCTCTGCTCTCTTTATCAGTTTTTTTGGACACCAATCTACAAACTCTGCTCTCTATAACACTCCTTCTGCACACCAGTCTCCATCCTCTGCTCTTTGTAAGAATCCTTCTGCACCCCAGTCTCCAACCGCTCCTCTCTTTAACAGTCCTTCTGCACCTCAGCCTCCAATATCTGCTCTTTGAAATGATCCTTCAGCACCTCAGTCTCCAACCGCTGCTCTCTGTAACAGGCCTTCTGAACCCCATTCTCCAACATATGCTCTCTGAATCAGTCCTTTTGCACACCACTATCCTACCTCTGCTCTCTATAACAATCCTTCTGCACCGGAGTCTCCAACCTCTGCTCTCTGAAAAGGTTTGTTTGCACCCCAGTCTCCAAACTCTGTTCTCTGCATCAGTCCTTCTGCACCCCAGTATCCAACCTCTGCTCTCTGTAACAGTCCTTCTGTAATGCAGTCTCAAAACTCTGCACTCTGTAACGGTCATTCTGCACCCCAGTCTCCAACGTCAGCTTTCTGTATCAGTTTTTCTGCATCCCTGTTCTCTCCTCAACAGTCCTTCTACACCCCAGTGTCCAGTCTCTGCTCTCTGCAACCGTCCCTCTGCAACTCAGTCTCCAACCTCTGCTCTCTGTAAAAATCATTCTGCACCTCAGTCTTCAACCTCTGCTCTCTGCAACAGTCCTTCTGCACCTCAGTCTCCAAAAACTACTCTCTGTAAATGTAATTCTGAACCCCTTCTCCTAACTCTGCTCTCTGTAATAGGCCTTCTGCACCCCAGTCTCCATCCTCTGTTCTCTATAACAATTCTTCTGCACCCCAGTCTCAAAATTTTGCTCTCTACAACGATCCTTCTGTACCACAGTCCCAAAACTCTGCTCTATGCAACAGTCCTTCTGGACCCCAATCTCCAACATGTGCTCTGTGCAAAAGTCATTCTGTAACTCAGTGTGAAAACTCTGTTCTCTACAACGATCCTTCTGCACCCCAGTCTCCAACCTCTGCTCTTTGTAACAGTCCTGATGCACATCGGTCTACAACTCTGCTCTCTATAAGATCCTTGTGCAACCTGGCCTAAAAACTCTGCTCTCTTTAGGAGTTCTACTGCACCCCAGTCTCCAAGCTCTGCTCTCTGGAACGATCCTTCTGCACCTCAGTCTCAAAACTCTACTCTCTGTAACAGTCCTTCTGCACGCAAGTCTCCAACCTCTGCTCTCTGCAATGATCTCTCTGCACCCCAGTCTAAAAACTCTGCTCTCTACACCAAACCTTTTGCACCCCAGTTTCCAAACTCTGCTCTCTGCAAAAGTCCTTCTGCACCCCAGTCTCCAACATCTGCTTCTTGCAACAGTCTTTCTTCACCTCAGTCTTACAACTCTGCTCACTGCAACGATCCTGTTGCAACCCAGTCTCCAAACTCTGTTTTCTAAAACAGTTATTCTGCACCCGAGTATCCAACTTCTACTCTCTGTAACAGTTCTTCTGTACTGCAGTCTCCAACCTTTGTTCTTTGTAAGGGTACTTATGCACCCCAGTATCCAACCTCTGCTTTCTGTAACAGTCCTTCTACACCTCAGTCTCCAAACTCTTCTCTCTGCAAGGACCATTCTTCACCCCATCTCCTAACTCTGCTCTCTGTAACAGTCCTTCTACACCTCAGTCTCCAAACTTTGCTCTCTGTAAGACCCTTCTGCAGCCCAGTCTTTAAACTCTGCACTCTGTAACAGTCGTTCTGCACAACAGTCTTTAAACTCTGCTCTCTGTAACAGGACTTCTGCACCCCAGTCTCCAACCACTTCTCTCTGCAACAATTCTTCTCCACACCAGTCTCCAACATCTGCTCTCTACAACTGTCCTTCTGCATTCCAGTCTGCAACCTCTGCTCTCTGTAAAAGTCCTTCTGCACCTAAGTCTCCAAATTCTGCTCTCTGCAACAGTCCTTCTGTAACCCATTCTCCAAACTCTTCTTTCTGCAACAATAATTCTGCACCCGGTCTCCAAACTCTGCTCTCCATAACAGTCCTTCTGCACCCCAGGCTCCAAGCTCTGCTCTCTGTAAGGCCTTCTGCACCCCAGTCTCCAACCTCTGCTCTCCATCAGTCCTTCTGCACCCCAGTGTCCAACATCTGCTTTCTGTATCAGTCCTGCACACCAGTCTCCAAACTCTGCTCTCTATAACAGTCCTTCTGCACCTCAGTCTCTATCCTCTTCTCTCTGTAACAGTGCTTCTGCACCCCAGTCTCTAAACTCTGCTCTCTGTAACAGTCCTTCTGCACACGAGTCTCTAATCTCTGCTCTCTGCAATGATCCTTCTTCACCCCAGTCTCAAACCTCTGCTCCCTGTAAGATCCTTCTGCACACCTGTATCCAAACACTGATCTCTGTAACAGTCTTTCTTCAACTTCGTCCAAACTCTACTTTTTGTTTCAGTCCTTCTGCACCACAGGATTCAACCTCTGCTCTCTGCAACAGTCCTTCTGCACGCCAGTTTCAAACTCTGTACTCTGCAACATTCCTTCTGTACCCCAGTCTCCAACCTCTGCTCTCTGTATCAGTCCTTCTGCACCCAATTCTCCAAATTCTACTCTCTGTAACAGTACTTCTGCACCTCAGTCTCCAACCTCTTCTCTGAGCAACGGTCTTCATGCACCTTAGTCTCCAAGTTCTTTTCTCTGCAACAGTCCTTCTGCACCACAGTCTGCAAAATCTGCTCTCTGTAACAGTCCTTCTGTACTGCAGTCTCCAACATCTGCTCTCTGTAACAGGCCTTCTGCACCCCAGTCTCCAACCTATGCTCTTTTTAAGATAATTCTGCATACCTGTCTCCAATTCTGCTCTCTGTAACAGTCCTTCTGTAACGCAGTCTTCAACCTCTGCTTTATGCAACAGTCCTTCTGCACCCCATTCTCCAACCTCTGCTCTCTGCAACACACCTTCTACACCCCAGTCTCCATACTCTGCTCACCCCAATGATCCTTCTGCACCCCAGTCTCGAACCCATGCTCTCTGTAACAGTCCTTCTGTACTGCAGACTCCAAACTCTTTTCTCCGTAAGTGTCCTTATGTACTCCAGTATTCAACCTCTGCTTTCTGTATCAGTTGTTTTGAACCACAGTCTCCAAACTATGCCCTCTGTATCAGTCCCTCTGCAACTCAGTCTGCAACCTCTGCTTTCTGAAACAGTCCTCTTGAAACCCAGTCTCCATCCTCTGCTCTCTGCACCAGTCTTTGCATACCAGTCTCCAATATCTGCTCTCTGCAACAGATCTACTCCACCCCAGTCTCCAACCTCTGCTCTTTTTAACAGTCCTTCTGTACCGCAGTTTCCAACCACTGCTCTCTGTAAGGGTCTTTCTGCACACTAGTTTCCAAGCTCTGCTTTCTGTATTAGTCCTTCTTCACCCGAGTCTCCAACATTTGTTCTGTGTAACTGTCTTTCTGCACCTTATTCTCCAACCTCTGCTCTCTGCTACAGTCCTTCTTCACCCCAATCTCCAACCTCTACTCTTTGCAACAGTCCTTCTACACCCCAGTCTAAAACCTCTGCTCTCTGCAACAGTCCTTCTGCAACCCAGTCTCCAACCTCTGCTCTCTGTATCAATCATTCTGCACCTCAGTCTCCAAGCTCTGCTCTCTGCAAAGGTCTTTCTGCACCTCAGTCTCCAAACTCTACTTTCTGCAACAGTGCTTCTGCACCTCAGTCTCCAAACTCTGATCTTAGTAAGATCTTTCTACAACGCAGTCTCCAAACTCTGCTCACTGTAACAGTCATTCTGCACCCCAGTCTCCAAACACTGCTCTTTGTAACAGGACTTCTGGACCCCAGTCTCCAAACTCTGCTCTCTTTATCAGTCCTTCTGCACCCCAGTCTCCAACCTCTGCTCTCTTCAACGATCCTTCTGCACCCAGTCTCCAACCTGTGCTCACTGCAACAGTTCTTGTTCACCCAGTCTCCATCATTTGCTCTCTGCAACAGTTCTTCTGTACCTCAGTCTGAAAACTCTGCTCTCTGCAACAATCCTTCTGCAC
Source organism: Ictidomys tridecemlineatus (assembly GCF_052094955.1). NCBI lineage: Eukaryota > Metazoa > Chordata > Mammalia > Rodentia > Sciuridae > Ictidomys > Ictidomys tridecemlineatus. Next base: position 12,306 of record NW_027524970.1, read on the forward strand.
CCCAGTCTCAAAACTCAGTTCACTATAACAGTCCTTCTGTACATCAGTCTCAAACCTCTTTTTTTCTGTAAGACCCTTCTGAAACACAGTCTGGCAGACTCTGCTCACTGAAACAGTCTTTCTGCACCCCAGTCTCCAAAATCTGCTCTCTGTAACAATAATTCTGCACCTAAGTCTCCAACCTCTGCTCTCTGCAAAGGTGCTTCTGCACCCCAGTCTCCAACCTCTGTTCTCTGCAACAGTCTTTCTGTACCCCAGTCTCCAACCTTTGCACTCTGTAGCAGTCCTTGTGTACCAGAGTCTCCAAACTCTGTTCTCTTTATCGTTCCTTCTGCACCCAAGTCTCCAACATCTGCTTTCTCTATAAGTCCTTCTTAACCCACTCTCCAACCTTTGCTCTCCTTAACAGTCTTTCTGCACCTCAGTCTCTAACCTCTGCTTTCTGAAACAGTCCTCCTGCACCCCAGTCTCCAACCTCTGCTCTCTGCAACATTCATTTTGCACCCCAGTCTCCTAACTATGCTCTCTGTAAAAGTCCTTCTGCACATCAATCTCCAACCTTTTCTCTCAGCAACTGTCCTTATGCACCCCAATCTCCAACTTCTGGTCTCTGCAACATTCCTTCTGCACCTCAGTCTCCAATCTCTGCTCTCTGTCAGAGGCCTTCTTCACTCCAGTCTGCAACCTCTTCTCTCTGTAACAGGCCATCTGCACCCAAGTCTCCAAACTCTGCTCTCTTTAACAGTCCTTCTGCACCCCAGTCTCCAAACTCTGCTCTCTGCAACAGTCTTTCTGCACCTCAGTCTCCATACTTCGCTCGCTGTAAGATGCTTCTGCACACCAGTCTCCCAACTCTGCCCTCTGTATCAGTCCTTCTGAACCCCAGTCTCCAATCTCTGCTCTCTGCAACAGTCCATCTGCACCTCAGTCTCCAAACTCTGTTCTCTGTATGATGCTTCTGCAGCCCAGTCTACAACCTCTGCTCTCTGTAACAGTCCTTCTACACCCTTGTCTCCATAATCTGCTCTGCAACAGTCTTTCTGCACCCCAGTCTCCAACCTATGCTCTCTGTAAGATAATTTTGCACACCTGTCTCCAACCTCTGCTCTCTGTAAAAGTCCTTCTGTACTGCAGTCTTCAACCTCTGCTCTTTGTAACGGTCCTTACGCACCCGAGTCTCCAAACTCTGCGTTATGTATCAGTCATTCTGCACCCCAGTCTCCAACCTCTGCTCTCTGTAACAGTCCTGCTGCACCTCAAACTCCAACCTCTGTTCTCTCAAAAGTCCTTTTGATCCCCAATCTCCAACCTCTCCTCTCTGCAACAGTCGTTCTGCACCTCAGTGTGCAAACTCTGCTCTCTGTAAGATTTTTCTGAAACCCAGTCTTCAACCACTGCTTTCTGCAATGGTCTTTCTGCACCAAAGTCTTCAAACTCTGATCTCTACAACAGTTATTCTGCACCCCAGTCTAAAATCTCTGCTCTCTGTAACAGTGATTCTGTACCACAGTCTCCAACCTCTGTTCTCTGTAAGGGTTCTTCTGCACCACATTGTCCAACCTCTACATTCTGTATCAGTCCTTGTGCACCACATTCTCGAAACTCTGCTTTCTGTATCAGTCTTTCTGCACTTCAGTCTGCAACCTCTGCTGTCTGCAATAGTCCATATGCACCCAGTCTCCAATTATTGCTCTCTGCAACATTCCTTCTGCACCCCAGTCTCCAACATCTGCTCTCTGCAACAGTCCTTCTCCAACCCAGTCTCCATCCTCTGATCTCTGCAAGAGTCCTTCTGCACCCCAGTCTCCAACCTCTGCTCTTTGTAACAGTCCTTCTGCACCCTAGTCTCCATAATCTGCTCTGCAACAGTCCGTCTGAACCTCAGTCTCCAGTCTCTGCTCTCTGTAAAAGTCCTTCTGCACCTCAATCTCAAAACTCTGCTCTCTGTAAAAGGCCTATTGCACCCCACTTTCCAACCTCTGCTCTCTGCAACGATCACTCTGCACGCCAGTCTCCAATCTCTGCTCGCTGCAACAGTCCGTGTGCACCCCAATCTCCAACATCTGCTCTCTGCAACAGTTCTTCTTTACCTCAGTCTGAAAACTCTGCTGTTTGCAATTATCCTTCTGCACCCGAGTCTCCAACATCTGCTCTCTGTAACACTCCTTCTGTACCTCAGTCTCCAACTTCTGCTCTGTATCAGTCCTGCACTTCTGTCTCCCACATCTGCTCTCTGTAACTGTCCTTCTTCACCTCAGTCTTCAACCTCTGCTCTGTGTAAGAGTACGTCTTCATCTCAGTCTGGAAACTCTGCTGATTGCAACGATCCTTTCGTACCTCAGTCTCAAACCTCTGTTCTCTGCAACGATCCTTCTGAAACTCAGTCTCCAAACTCTACTCTCTGTAACAGTCCATCTGCACCTCAGTCTCCAACATCTGCTCTCTGTAAAATCTTTCTGCAACCAAGTCTCCAAACTCTGCCATCAGTAACAGTCCTTCTAGAGCCCTTCTCCAAACTCTGCTCTCCATAACAGGCCTTCTGAACTCCAATATTCAACCTCTGCTCTCTTTAACAGTCCTGCTGCACATCAGTCTTCAAATTGTGCTCTCTGTAAGATCCTTCTGCAACATTGTCTAAAAATTCTGCTCTCTGTAACAGTCCTTCTTCACCTACGTCTCCAACCTCTGTTCTTTGCAACACTCCTTCTGCACCCTAGATGCCAACCTTTGCTCTCTGTTACAGTCCTTCTGTACCGCATTCTCCAAACTCTGCTCTTTGTAACACTCCTTCTGCACACCAGAATCCAACCTCTGCTTTTTGTATCAGTCCTTCTGCTCCCCAGTCTACATACTCTGCTCTCTGTAACAGTCTTTCTGCAGCAAAGTCTCCACCTATGCTCTCTGCAACGATCTTTCTGTACTTTAGACATAAACCTCTGCTCTCTGCAACAATCCTTCTGTACACCAGTCTCAGACAGCTTTATCTGTAACAGTTATTCTGCACCTCAGTCTTCAACCTCTGCTCTCTGCAAGAGTCCTTCTGCACCCCAGTCTCCAACATCTGCTTTCAAACAATCCTTCTGCACCCCAGTCTCAAACATCTGCTCTCTGCAACAGTCCTTCTGCACCCCAGAGTCCAAACTCTGCTCTCTGCAAGGATCTTTCTGCACCTCAGTCTCCAACCTCTGCTCTCTGAAAGATCCTTCTGCACCCCAGTTTCCAAAATCTGCTCTCTGTAATATTCCTTCTTCCCGCCAGTCTCCAACCTCTGCTTTCTGCAACGGTCCTGCTGCACCCCAGTCTCAAACCTCTGTAATATGCAACAATCCTTCTTCTCCCCAGTCTCCAAACTCTGCTCTTTATAATAGTCCTTCTGCACCCCAGTCTCCAACCTCTGCTTTCTGCAACACTCTGTCTGCACCTCAGTCTCCATACTTCGCTCGCTGTAAGATGCTTCTGCACCCCAGTCTCCCAACTCTGCTCTCTGTATCAGTCCTTTTGGACACCAGTCTTAAATCTCTGCTCTCTGCAACAGCCCTTCTGCACCTCAGTCTCCAAACTCTGCTCTCTGTATGATGATTCTGCACCCCAGTCTACAACATCTGCTCTCTGTAATAGTCCTTCTACACCCTAGTCTCCATAATCTGCTCTGCAACAGTCCTTCTGCACCCAGTCTCCAACCTCTGCTCTCTGCAACGATCACTCTGCAGCACAGTCTCCAAGCTCTGCTCGCTGCAACAGTCCTTGTGCACCCCAATCTTCAACATAAGCTCTCTGCAACAGTTCTTCTGTACCTCAGTCTGAAAACTTGCTCTTTGCAATAATCCTTCTGCACCCGAGTCTCCAACCTCTGCTCTCTAAAACAGTCCTTCTGTACCTCAGTCTCCAACTTCTGCTCTGTATCAGTCCTGCACCACTTTCTCCCATATCTGCTCTCTGTAACTATCATTCTTCACCTCAGTCTTCTTCCTCTGTTCTGTGTAACAGTCTTTCTGCATCTAAGTCTGGAAACTCTGTTGACTGCAATGATCATTCTGCACCCCAGTTTCCAAAATCTCTTCTCTGTAATATTCCTTCTGCACGCCAGTCTCCAACCTCTGGTTTCTGCAATGGTCCTGCTCCACCCCAGTCACCAACCTCTGTACTCCGCAACAGTCCTTCTGCTCCCCAGTCTCCAAACTCTGCTCTCTGTAATAGTCCTTCTGTAGCACAGTCTCCAAACTTTGCTCTCTGTAAAGGTCCTTTTGCACACCAGTCTCCAACCTCTGCTTTCAATATCCATCTTTCGGCACCTCAGTCTCTAACCTCTGCTCTCTGCAACAGTCTTTCTGTACACCATTCTCCAACTTCTGCTCTCTGCAACAGTCTTTCTGAACAACATTCTCCAACATCTCCTCTCTGAAAAAGTCCTTGTGTACTCTAGTCTCCAACCTCACTTCTCTGAAACAGTCCTTCTGTACTACAGTCTCTATCATCTGCCCTCTGCAACAGTCCTTATGAACCTCAATCTCAAACCTCTTCTCTCTGTAAGATCCTTTTAAACCCAGTCTCAAAACTCTGCTCTCTGTAAAAGTTCTTCTGCACCCCAGTCTCAGAACTCTGCTCTCTGTAATAGGCCTTCTGCACCCCAGTCTCCAACCTCTGCTCTCTGTAGCAGTTGTTCTGCAACCCAGTCTCCAACTTCTGCTCTCTGTAAAAATCTTTCTGCACCCCAGTCTTCAAAATCTGCTCTCTGCAACAGTTCTTCTTCACCTCAGTCTGAAAATTTTACTCTCTGCAACAATACTTCTGCACCCCAGACTCCAACCTTTGCTCTCTGTAACAGTCTTTCTGCACCTCAGTCTCCAACCTCTGCTCTCAGTAAAAGTCCTTCTACACCTCAGTCTGAAACCTTTTCTGTCTGCACGATCCCTCTTCACCCCAGTCTCCAACCACTGCTCTCTTAAACAGTCCTCATTCACCTCAGTCTACAAACTCTGCTCTCTGTAAGATCCTTCTGCCACCCAGTATCCTAACTCTGTTCTCTATAACAATTTTTCTGCACCACAATCTTCAAACTCTGCTGTCATTAACAAACCTTCTTTACCTTAGTCTCCAAACTCTGCTCTCTGTAACATCCTTATGCATCCCAGTTTTCAAACTTTGCTCTCTGTAACATTTTTTTTCCACCACAGTCTCCAACCTCTGGATTCTGCACCGGTCCTACTGTACCCTAGTCTCCAAACTCTGCTCTCTTTAACAGTCCTTCTGCACCCCATTCTCTAATCTCTGCTCCCTGCAACAGTTGTTTTGAACCTCAGTCTCCAACCTCTGCTCTCTGTAACGGTCCTTCTGCACCCCAGTCTCCAACTTCTGCTTTCTGAATCAGTAATTCTGTACCCCTGTTTCAAAATTTTGCTCTCTGTAACATTCTTTCTGCACCTCAGTCTCCAACCTCTGCTCTCTGCAACAGTTCTTCTGCACCCCAGTCCCCAAACTCTACACTCTGCAACAGTTCTTCTGCAGCCAAGTCTCCAACATCTGAACTCTGAAACATTTCTTCTCCACCCCAATCTCCAACCTCTTATCTCTGTAACAGTCCTCCTGTATTGCAGTCTTCAAAATCTGCTCTCTGTAACGGTCCTTCTGCACCTCAGTCTCAAAACTCTGCTATGTGCAACAGTACTTCAGGACCTCAGTCTCTAAATTCTGCTCTCTGCAACAGTCCTTCTGCAACCAAGTCTGCAACACCTGCTCCCTGCAACAGTCCTTCTTCACCCCAGTCTCCAACCTCTACTCTGTGTAACAGTCCTTTTGCACCCCAGTGTCCAACCTCTTCTCTCTGCAATGATCCTTCTGCATCCCAGTCTCCAACATCTGCTCTCTGCAACAGTCCTTCTGCACCCAAGTCCCCAATATCTGCTCTCTGAAAAAGTCATTCTTCACCCCAGTCTCCAACCTCTGCTCTGTGTAACAGTCCTTCTGCACCCCAGTCTCAAAACTCTGCTATGTGCAACAGTCTTTCTGGACCTCAGTCTCCAAATTCTGCTCTCCACAACAGTCCTTCTGCACTCAAGTCTCCAACACCTGCTCCCTGCAACAGTCCTTCTTCACCCCAATCTACAACCTCTACACGGTGTAACAGTCCTTCTGCACCCCAGTGTCCAACCTCTGCTCTCTGCAATCATCCTTCTGCATCCCAGTCTCCAACATCTGCTCTCTGCAACAGTTCTTCTGCACCCAAATCCCCAACATCTGCTCTCTGAAAAAGTTTTTCTTTACCCCAGTCTTCAACCTCTGCTCTCTGCAACAGTCCTTCTACAACCCAGTCTTCAACCTCTGCTCTGTGTAACAGTCCTTCTGCACCCCAGTCTCCAACCTCTGCTCTCTGCAACAGTCCTTCTGCACATCAGTCTTTAACATGAGCTCTCTGTAAGATCGTTCTGCAACCCAGTCTCCAAACTCTGCTCTCTGTAACATCCCTTCCTCACCCCATTCTCCAAAGTCTGTTCTCTATAACAATATTTCTGCACCCTAGTACCAAAACTGTGCTCTCTACAATGATCCTTCTGCACTCCAGTCTACCACCTCAGGTCTCTGTAGCAGTCCTTCTGAACCCCAGTCTCCAAACTCTGCTCTCTTTTTTTTTTTTTTTTTTTTTTTTTTTTTTTTTTTATTGGTTGTTCACAACATTACAAAGCTCTTGACATATCATATTTTCATACATTAGATTGAAGTGGGTTATGAACTCCCAATTTTCCCCCAAATGCAGAATCACATCGGTTATACATCCACAGTTTTACATAATGCCCAATTAGTAATTGTTGTATTCTGCTACCTTTCCTATCCCGTACTATCCCCCCTCCCCTCCCCTCCCTTCTTCTCTCTCTACCCCATCTACTGTAATTCATTACTCTCCTTGTTTATTTTCCCATTCCGCTCATAACCTCTTATATGTAATTTTGTATAGCAATGAGGGTCTCCCTTCATTTCCATGCAATTTCCCTTTTCTCTCCCTTTCCCTCCCATCTCATGACTCTGTTAAATGTTAGTCTTTTCTTCCTGCTCTTCCTCCTTGCTCTGTTCATGGTTGCTCTCATTATATCAAAGAAGACATTTGGTATTTGTTTTTTAGGGATTGACTAGCTTCACTAAGCATAATCTGCTCTAGTGCCATCCATTTCCCTGCAAATTCTATGATTTTGTCATTTTTTATTGCTGCATAGTACTCCATTGTGTAAAGATGCCACATTTTTTTTATCCATTCATCTATTGAAGGGCATCTGGGTTGGTTCCACAGTCTAGCTATTGTGAATTGTGCTGCTATGAACATCGATATGGCAGCATCCCTGTAGCATGCTCTTTTAAGGTCTTCAGGAAATAGTCCGAGAAGGGCAATAGCAGGGTCAAATGGTGGTTCCATTCCCAGCTTTCCCAGGAATCTCCAAACTGCTTTCCAAATTGGCCGCACCAATTTGCAGTCCCACCAGCAATGTACAAGAGTACCCTTTTCTCCACATCCTCGCCAGCATTTGTTGTTGTTTGACTTCATAGTGGCTGCCAATCTTACTGGAGTGAGATGGTATCTTAGGGTGGTTTTGATTTGCATTTCTCTGACTGCTAGAGATGGTGAGCATTTTTTCATGTACTTGTTGATTGATTGTATGTCCTCCTCTGAGAAGTGTCTGTTCAGATCCTTGGCCCATTTGTTGATTGGGTTATTTGTTATCTTATTGTCTAATTTTTTGAGTTCTTTGTATACTCTGGATATTAGGGCTCTATCTGAAGTGTGAGGAGTAAAAATTTGTTCCCAGGATGTAGGTTCCCTATTTACCTCTCTTATTGTTTCTCTTGCTGAGAAAAAACTTTTTAGTTTAAGTAAGTCCCATTTGTTGATTCTTGTTATTAAATCTTGTGCTATGGGTGTTCTATTAAGGAATTTGGAGCCCGACCCCACAATATGTAGATCGGAGCCAACTTTTTCTTCTATCAGACGCAGAGTCTCTGATTTGATATCAAGCTCCTTGATCCATTTAGAGTTAACTTTTGTGCATGGCGAGAGGAAGGGATTCAGTTTCATTTTGTTGCATATGGATTTCCAGTTTTCCCAACACCATTTGTTGAAGATGCTATCCTTCCTCCATTGCATGCTTTTAGCCCCTTTATCAAATATAAGATAGTTGTAACTTTGTGGATTAGTCTCTGTGTCCTCTATTCTATACCATTGGTCCACTCGCCTGTTTTGGTACCAGTACCATGCTGTTTTTGTCACTATTGCTCTGTAATATAGTTTGAAATCTGGTATCGCTATACCGCCTGATTCACACTTCCTGCTTAAAATTGCTTTTGCTATTCTGGGTCTTTTATTTTTCCATATGAATTTCATGATTGCTTTATCTATTTCTACAAGAAATGCCATTGGGATTTTGATTGGCATTGCATTAAACCTATAGAGAACTTTTGGTAATATCGCCATTTTGATAATGTTAGTTCTGCCTATCCATGAACAGGGTATATTTTTCCATCTTCTAAGATCTTCTTCTACTTCTCTTTTTAGGGTTCTGTAGTTTTCATTGTATAAATCTTTCACCTCTTTTGTTAGGTTGATTCCCAAGTATTTTATTTTTTTGGAGGATATTGTGAATGGGGTAGTTTTCCTCATTTCCGTTTCAGAGGTTTTGTCGCTGATATACAGAAATGCCTTTGATTTATGCGTGTTGATTTTATATCCTGCCACTTTGCTGAATTCATTTATTAGTTCTAGTAGTTTCTTTGTAGACCCTTTTGGGTCTTCTAAGTATAGAATCATGTCATCTGCAAATAGTGATAATTTAAGTTCTTCTTTTCCTATTTTTATGCCTTTAATTTCTTTCGTCTGTCTAATTGCTCTGGCCAGTGTTTCGAGAACTATATTGAATAGAAGTGGTGATAGAGGGCATCCCTGTCTTGTTCCAGATTTTAGAGGGAATGCCTTCAACTTTTGTCCATTCAGAATGATGCTAGCCTGAGGCTTAGCATAGATAGCTTTTACAATGTCAAGGTACGTTCCTGTTATCCCTAGTTTTTCAAGTGTTTTGAACATAAAGGGATGCTGTACTTTGTCGAATGCTTTCTCTGCGTCTATTGAGATGATCATATGGTTCTTATCTTTAAGTCTATTGATGTGGCCAAACTCTGCTCTCTATAAGATCCTTCTTCACCAAATTTTCCAAACTCTGCTCTCTATAGCATTCCGACTCCACCCAGTCTCCAACCTCTGCTCTCTGCAACGGTCCTTCTGCACGCCAGTGTCCAACCTCTGCTCTCTACAACAGTCCTTCTGCTCCCTAGTTACCAACATCTGCTCTCTGCAACAGACCTTCTGCACAACAGTGTCCAACCTCTGCTCTCTGCAATGATTTTTCTGCATTCAAGTCTCCAACATCTGCTCTCTGCGACAGTCCTTCTGCACCAAAGTCCCCGAAATCTGCTCTCTGAGAAAGTCTTTCTTTAACCCAGTCTCCAACCTCTGCTCTGTGTAACAGTCCTTCTGCACCCCAGTGTCCAACCTCTGCTCTCTGCAATGATCCTTCTGCATCCCAGTCTCCAGAATCTGCTCTCTGTAACAGTCCTTCTGCACCCAAGTCTCCAAAACCTGCTCCCTGCAACAGTCCTTTTTCACCCCAGTCTCCAACCTCTACTCTGTGTAACAGTTCTTCTGCACCCAAGTGTCCAACGTCTGCTCTCTGCAATGATCCTTCTGCATCCCAGTCTCCAACATCTGCTCTCTGCAACAGTTCTTCTGCACCCAAGTCCCCAACATCTGCTCTCTGAAAAAGTCCTTCTTCACCCAAGTCTCCAACCTCTGCTCTGTGTAACAGTCCTTCTGCACCCCAGTGTCCAACCTCTGCTCTCTGCAATGATTCTTCTGCATCCCAGTCTCCAGAGTCTGCTCTCAGCAACAGTCCTTCTACGCCTCAGTCTGGAAACTTTGCTTTCTGCAACGATCCTTCTGCACCCTAGTCTTCAACGTATGCTCTCTGTAACAGTCTTGCTGCACCTCGGTCTACAATCTCTGCTTTCTCTAAGATCCTTCTGCATCCCAGGTTTCAAACTCTGCTCACTGTAACATTCCTTTTCCACCACAGTCTCCAACCTCTGGATTCTGCACCGGTCCTGCTGCACCCCAGTCTCCAAACTCTGTTCTCTGCAACAGTTCTTCTGCTCCCCATTCTCCAACCTCTGCTCTCTGTAACAGTCCTTCTGTACCACAGTCTTCAACCTCTGCTCTCTGTAACGGTCCTTCTGCACCACAATGTCAAACCTCTGCTTTCTGTATCCGTCCTTCTGCACCACTGTTTCCAACCTCTGCTCTCTGTAATAGTCCTTCTGCACCTCTTTCTCCTAACTCTGCTCTCTGGAACCTTACTTCCGCACCCCATTCTCTAACCTCTGCTCTCTTCTACAGTTATTCTGAACCACAGTCTACAACATCTGCTCTCTGCAACAGTCCTTCTGTACCCTAGTCTCCAAACTCTGCTCTCTGTAACGGTCCTTCTGCACCCCAGTTCCCAAAATCTGCTCTCTGTAACAGTCCTTCTGCTCCTCAGTCTCCAAATTCTGCTCTCTGAAAAAGTCTTTCTGCACCCAAGTCTCCAACCTCTGCACTCTGCAACAGTCCTTCTACAACCCAGCCTTCAACCTCTGCTCTGTGTAACAGTCCTTCTGCACCCCAGGCTCCAACCTCTGTTCTCTGCAACAGTCCTTCCGCATGTCAGTATTTAACATGTGCTCTCTGTAAGATCCTTCTGCAACCCAGTCTACAAACTCTGCTCTCTGTAATAGCCCTTCCTCACCCCATTCTCCAAAGTCTGTTATCTATAACAATCCTTCTGCACCCCAGTACCAAACCTCTGCTCTCTACAACGATCCTTCTGCACCCCAGTCTACAACCTCAGCTCTCTGTAGCAGTCCTTCTGAACCCCAGTCTCCAACATGTGCTCTCTGCAACAGTCCTTCGGCACCTCAGTCTTAAAATTCTGTTCTCTGCAAGGATCCTTCTGCACCTCAGTCTCCAACCTCTACTCTCTGTAACAGTCCTTCTGCACCTTGGTCTCCAACATCTGCTCTCTGTAAGATCCTTCTGAAAACCAGTTTCCCACTCTGCCATATGTAAAAGTCATTCTGGAGCCCTTCTCCAAACTCTGCTCTTCCTAAAAGGCCTTCTGCACCCCAGTCTTCAACCTCTGCTCTCTGTAACAGGCCTTTTGCAACCCAATCTCTAACCTCTATTTTTTGTAACAGTCTTTTTGCACCTCAGTCTCCAACGTCTGCTGTCTGCAACGATCCTTTTGCACCCCAGTCTCCAACATCGGCTCTCTGCAACAGACCTTCTGCACCTCAGTCTCCTACGTCTCCTCTCTTTAACACTCTTTCTGCACTCCAGTCTCTAACCTCTGTTCTCTGTAAGGTCTTTCTGCACCTCAGTTTCCAAACTCTGCTCTCTGTAACATTCCTTCTCAAACTCAGTCTCCAACCTCTTCTTTCTTCAACGGTCATTCTGCAACCCAGTCTCCAACCTCTGTTCTCTGCAACAGGCCTTCTACTACCCAGTCTCCAGACTCTGCTCTCTGTAACAGTCCTTCTGCAAGACAGTCTCAAACCTCTTCTATCTGTATCAGTCCTTCTGCACCACGGTTTCCAACCTCTGCTCTCTGTAAGAGTCCTTTTTCACCTCTTTCTCCAACCTCTGAACTCAGCAACCCTACTTTTGCACCGCATTCTCTAACCTCTGCTCTCTGTAACAGTCCTTCTGCACACCATTCTCTAACCTCTGTTTTCTGCAACAGTCCTCCTGAACAACAGTCTCCAACCTCTGTTCACTGTTATGGTCCTTCTGCACCCCAGTCTCCAACCTCTGCTTTCTGTATCAGTAATTCTGCACCCCAGTCTCCAAACTTTGCTCTCTGTAACATTCTGTCTGCACCTCAGTCTCCAAACTCACTCTTTGCGACAGTTCTTCTGCACCCCAGGTTTTAAACTCTGCTCTCTTCAACAGTTCTTCTGAATCCCAGTCTCCAACATCTGCACTCTGAAACAGTTCTTCTATAAACCATTCTCAAACCTCTGCTCTCTTTAACAGTCCTCCTATATTGCAGTCTCTAAACTCTGCTCTCTGTAACGGTCCTTCTGCACCTCAGTCGTTAACCTCAGTTTTCTGTATCAGTCCTTCTGCACCCCAGTCTCCAACCGCTGCTCTCTGTAACATTCCTTCTGCACCTCAATCTCAAAATTCTGCTCTCTGCAACAGTCCTACTGCACCCAAGTCTCTAACACCTGCTCCCTGCAACAGTCCTTCTTCACCCCAGTCTCCAAAAACTGCTTTCTGCTACAGTCCTTCTTCACCCTAGTCTCCAATCTCTACTCTCTATAAAAGTCCTTCTGCACCTCTGACTCCACCTCTGCTCTCTTCAATGGTCCTTCTGCACCTCAGTCTCCAACCTCTGCTCTCTTTAAGATCCTTCTGCAACCCAGTCTCCAAACTCTGCCCTCTGTAACATTCGTTCTGCATCCCTTCACCAAACTCTGATCTCTGTAAAAGGCCTTCTGAACCGCATTCTCCAAACTCTGTTCTCTGTAACAGTCCTTCTGCACCCCAGGAGCCAACTTCTGTTCTCTTTAACAATCCTTCTACACCTCAGTTTCCAAACTCTGACATTTGCAATGGGCCTATTGCACCCAAGTCTCCAACCACTGCTCTCTTTAACAGACCTCCTTCACCCCAGTCTCCAAACTCTGCTCTCTGCAAAAGTCCTTTTTCGCCCCAGTTTCCAACATCTGCTATCTGCAACAGTCCTTCTGCACCTCAGTCTGAAAACTCTGCTCTCTGCAAGAATCCTTGTTCACAACAGTCTCCAAACTCTGCTCTCAGGATCAATTCATCTGCACCTCCATCTTCAATTTCTGCTCTATGTAAGATCTTTCTGCAACCCAGTCTCCATACTCTGCTCTCTGGAACATTCCGTCTGCACCCCAGTATCCAAACTCTGGTCTGTGCAACAGTTCGTCTGCACCCCAGTCTTCATCCTCTGCTCTCTCAAAGATCCTTCTGCATTCCAGTCTCCAAACTCTGGTCTCTTTAACAGTCTTTCTTCACCCAAGTCTCCAACCTCTGCTCTCTGGAAAAATCCTTCAGCACCTCAGTCTCCAACATCTGCTCTCTCTAATGGTCCTTCTGCACCCATTCTCCAACCTCTGCTGTCTGCAAGAGTCCTGCAGCAACTCAGTCTCCAAATTCTGCTCACTGCAACAATCCTTCTGCACCCCAGTCTCCAACTTCTGC
>NW_027524971.1:0-25592 GCF_052094955.1 Ictidomys tridecemlineatus
GGAGCAGAGTTTGCAGATTTGGATGCAAAAAAAATTGCAGAGAGCAAATATTGGAGACTTGGGTGGAGAAGAATCATTCCAGAGAGAAGAGGTTGGAGACTGGGGTGCAGAGGGCTATTACAGAGAGCAGAGTTTGGAGACTGTTTTGCAGAAGTCCTGTTACAGAAAGAGGAGGTTGGAGACTGTTGTGCAGAAGGACTGTTACATAGTGCAGAGTTTAAAGACTGTGTTGCAGAAGGATTATAAAGAGAGCAGAGTTGGGAGACTGAGGTGTAGAAGGACGGTTACAGAGAGCAGAGGTAGGAGACTCGGGTGCAGAAGGGTCGTTGCAGAGAGCAGATGTTGGTAACTAGGGTGCAGAAGGACTGTTGTAGAGAGCAGAGGTTGAAGAGTGGTTTGCAGAAGGACTGTTGCAGAGAGCAGTGTTTGGAGACTGAGGTTCAGAAGTCCTGTTACAGAGAGCAGAGGTTGGATACAGGGGTGCAGAAGGATCCTACAGAGAACAGAATATGGAGAATGAGGTGCAGAAGGACTGTGGCAGAGATCAGAGGTTGGAGACTGGGGTTGAGTAGGATCATTTTAGAGAGCAGAGTTTGGAGACTTGGGTGCAGAATGATCGTTGCAGAGAGCAGCGGTTGGAGACTGGGGTGCAGAAGGCCTTCTACAGAGAGCAGAGATTGGAGACTGGCGTGCAGAAGGCCTGTTACAAAGAGGAGAGTTTGGAGACTTGGTATCTGAAGGATCTTACAGAGAGCAGAGGTTGGAGACTGAGGTGAAGGTGGACTGTTACATGGAGCAGTGGTTGGAGACTGGGGTGCAGAAGGATCGTGCAGAGACCAGAGGTTTCAGACTGAGGTGCGAAGGACTGTTACAGAGAGTAGAAGTTGGAGACTGAGTTGTAGAAGGACTGTTACAGAGAGCAGAGTTTGGAGACTGAGGTGCAGAAACACTGTTACATAAAGCAGAGGTTGGCAATTGGGGTGCAGAAAAACCGTTACAGAGAACAAAGTTTGAAGACTGCGGTATAGAAAAAATGTTACAGAGAGCATAGGTTGGAGACTCGGGTGCAGAAGGATAGATACAGAGAGCCGAGGTTTTAGACTGGGGTTTAGAAAGACTGACAGAAAGCAGAGTTTGAACACTGGGGTACAGAAGGACAAGTTATGGAGAGCAGACTTGGAAACTGCGGTACAGAAGGACTGTTACAGAGAGCAGATGTTGGAGACTGGTTAGCAGAAGGACTGTTGCAGAGGACAGAGGTTGGAGACTGGGGTGCCACAGGACACATGCAAAAAGCAGAGGTTAAAGACTGGGGTAGAAAAGGAATATTACAGAGACCAGAGTTTGGAAACTGGGGTGCAGAAGGATCTTACAGAGAACAGAGGTTGGAGACTGTGGTGCAGAAGTACTGTTGCAGAGAGCAGAGGTTGGAGACTGGGGTTCAGAAGGACTATTGCGGCGAGCAGATGTTGGAGACTGGAGTGCAGAAGGAAACTGTTGCAGAGAGGAGAAGTTGGAGACTGGGTGCAGAAGGACTGTTATAGAGAGCAGAGTTTGGAGACTGGGTTTCTTAAGTATCTTATATAGAGCAGAGGTTGGAGACTGAGGTGCAGGGGGACTGTTACAAAGAGCAGTGGTTAGAAACTGGGGTGCAGAAGAATTGTGGAGAGCAGAGGTATCAGACTAGGTGCAGGTGAATATGTACAAAGAGCAGTAGTTGAAGACTGGTGTGTAGAAGGACTGTTACAGAGAGCAGAGTTTCGAGACTCAGGTGCAGAAAAACTGTTACAGGAAGCAGAGTTTGGAAATTGGGGTGCAGAAGGACCACTACAGAGAACAGAGTTTGGAGACTGCGGTACGGGACTGTTACCGAGAGCAGAGGTTGGAGACTGGGGTGCAGAAGGACTCTCACATAGAGCAGAGTTTGGAGACTGGGGTGCAGAAGGATCTTTCAGAGAGCAGAGTGTGGGGACTGGGGTGCAAAAGGTTCGTGGCAGAGAGAAGAGGTTGGAGACTGGGAAGTAGATGGCCTGTTTCTGAGAGCAGAGTTTTGAGACTGGGGTGCCGAAGGCCTGTTACAGAGAGCAGAGTTTGGGGACTCGGGTGCAGAAGGACTGTTACAGATTGCATACTTTAAAGACTGGGTTTCAGAAGGATCTTACAGAGAACAGAGGTTGGAGACTGAGGTGCAGAATGACTCTTACAGAGAGCGGAATTTGGAGACTGGGGTGCAGAAGGATTGTTGCCGAGAGCAGAGTTATCAGACTGAGGTTCAGAGAGACTGTTGCATAGAGCAGATGTAGGAGACTTGGGTGCAGAAGGACTGTTGCAGAGAGTAGACGTTGGAGACTGGGGTTCAGAAGGATCGTTGCAGAGAGCAGAGGTTGGAGACTGGGGTGCAGAAGGACTCTTACAGAGAGCAGAAGGTGGAGAATAGGTTGAAGAAGGCTTGTTACTGAGAGCAGAGTTTGGAGACTGGGGTGCAGAAGGACTTTTAGAGAGAGCAGAGAATGGAGACCGGGTTGCAGAAGGATGTTACAGAAAGCAGAAGTTGGAGACTGAGGTGCAGAACCACTGTTACAGAGAGAAGAGTTTGGAGACTGAGGTGCAGAAGGACCGTTGCAGAGAGGAGACTTGGAGACTGAGGTGCAGAAGGATTGATACAGAGAGAAGAGTTTGGAGACTGGGGTGCAGAAGAACTGATAGAGAAAGCAGAGGCTGGAGACTCTGGTGCAGAAGGACCCTTACAGAGAGCAGAGGTTGGAGACTGCAGTACAGAAGAACTGTTACAGAGAGCAGAGGTTGGAGACTGGGCTGGAGAAGAACTGTTTCAGAGAGCAGATGTTGGAGTCTGGGGTACAAAACGACTGTTCCAGAGAGCAGAGAATGGAGACTGGGGTATAGAAGGACTGTTGCAGAGAGCAGAGTTTGCAGACTGAGCTGCAGAAGGAATGTTACAGAGCGCAAAGTTTGAAAACTGGGGTGGAAAACGACAGATACAGAAAGCCGAGTTTGGATACTGGGGTGCATAAGAACCCTTACAAAGAACAAAGTTTGGAGACTGCGGTACAGACGGACTGTTACAGAGAGCAAAGTTTAAAGACTGGGGTGCAGAAGAATTGTTATGGAGAACAGACTTTGGAGACTGGGGTGCAGAAAGATTGTTGGGGTGAGCAGAGTATGGAGAATGGGTTGTTGAAAGACTGTTGCAGAGAGCAGAAGTTGAAGACTGGGTTATAGAAAAACTGTTGAAGAGAGCAGATGTTCGGTGAAGAAGGACTGTTGCAGATCGTAGACGTTGGTGACTGGGGTTCAGAAATAATCTTACAGAGAGCAGAGGTTAGAGAATGGGCCGAAGAAGCCCTGTTCTAGAGAGCGGAGTTAGGAGACTGGGGTGCAGAAGGACTGTTAGAGAGAGCAGAGTAAGGAGACTGTGTTGCAGAAGGATCATACAAAGAGCAGAGTTTTGAGACTGAGGTGCAGAAGGACTGTTGCAAAGAGCAGAGGTTGGAGACTGGGATGCAGAAGGACCTTTGTAGAGAGAAGAGGTTGGAGACTGAGGTGCAGAATTATTGTTACAGAAAGCAGAGTTTGGAGACTGGGTTGCAGAAGGACTGTTTCAGTGAGCAGAGGTAGGAGACTGGTGTTCAAAAGGATCTTACAGAGAGTGAAGGCTGGAGACTGGGGTGCACAAGGAATGTTGCAGAGAGCAGAGGTTGAAGACTGGGGTACTGAAGGACTGATAGAGAAAGCAGATGTTGGAGACTGGGGTGCAGAAGAACCGTTACAGAGATCAGAGGTAGGAGACTCTGGTTCAAAAAAACTGTTACAGAAAGCAGAGGCTTGAGACTGGGGTGCAGAACGACTGTTACAGAGAGCAGAGGTTGGAGACTGGGGTGAAGAATGACTAAAAGAGAAAGCAGATGTTGGAGACTGGGGTGCAGAAGGACCATTACAGAGAGCAGAGGTAGAAGACTCCGGTTCAGAAGGACTGTTACAGAGAGCAGAGGTTGGAGACTGGGGTGCATAAAAACTGTTACAGAGAGCAGAGTTTGGAGACTTGGGTGCAGAAGGTATGATAGAGAAAGCAGATGTTGGCGACTGGGGTGCAGAAGAACCGTTACAGAGAGCAGAGGTAGGAGACTCCGGTTCATAAGGACTGTTACAGAGAGCAGAGGTTGGAGACTGGGGTGTACAAGGACCGTTGCTGAGAGCGAAGTTGGATACTGAGGTGCAGAAGGAATGTTGCAGAGAGCAGAGGTTGGAGACTGGGGTGCAGAAGGCTCGTTGCAGAGAGTAGAGGTTGGAGACTTAGGTGCAGAAGGCCTCTTACAGAGAGCAGAGGTTTGAGACTTGAGTGCAGAAGGCCTGTTACAGAGAGCAGAGGTTGGAGACTGGGGTTCAGAAGGACTGTTACAGAGAGCAGAGTTTGGAGACTAGGTTGCAGAAGGATGTTACAGAGAGCAGAGGTTGGAGACTGAGGCCCAGAAGCACTGTTACAGAGAGAAGAGGTTGAAGACTGAGGTACAGAAGGACTGTTTCAGAGAGAATTCTTAAAGACTGAGGTGCAGAATTATTGATACAGAGAGCAGAGGTTGGAGACTGGGGTGCACAAGAACTAATACAGAAAGCAGACTTTGGAAACTTGGGTGCAGAAAGACCCTTACAGAGAGCAGAGGTTGGAGACTGCAGTACAGAAGGACTGTTACAGAGAGCAGAGGTTGGAGACTGTGTTGGAAAAGAACTGTTTCAGAGAGCAAATGTTTGAGTCTGCGGTGCAAAAAAACTGTTGCAGAGAGCAGAGGATGGAAACTGGGGTGTAGAAGGACTGTTGCACAGAACAGAGGTTGCAGACTGAGTTGCAGAAGGACTGTTACAGCGGGCAGAGTTTGGAGACTGTGGTGGAAAACGACGGATACAGAGGGCTGAGGTTGGATACTGTGGTGAATAAGGACCCTGACAAAGAACAAATGTTGGAGACTGCAGTACAGAAGGACTGTTACAGAGAGCAGAGGTTGGAGCCTGGCGTGCTGAATAACTGTTTTAGAGAACAGAGTTTTGAGACTGGGGTGCAGAAGGATCGTTTCAGAGAGCAGAGGTTGGAGACTGGGGTGCAGAAGGATCCTTAAAGAGAGCAGAGTTTGGAAACTGTGGTGCAGAAGGACTTTTACAGAGAGCACAAGTTGAAGACTGGGGTGCAGTAGGTATTTTACAGAGAGCACAGGTTGGAGACTGAGGTGCAGCAGGACCCTTACAGATACCATAGGTTGGAGACTGCAGTACAGAAGGACTGTTTCAGAGAGCAGTGGTTGGAGACAGGTGTGCAGTAGGATCTGACAGACAGCATTTTTTGGAGACTGGGGTGCAGAAGGATTGTTGCTGAGAGCAGAGGTTGGAGACTTGGGTGCAGAAAGATCGTTGAAGAGAGAAGAGGTTGAAGACTGGGTCAAAAGGCCTGTTACAGAAAGCAGAGTTTGGAGATTGGGGAGCAGAAGACCTGTTACAGAGCAGGGCTTGGAGACTGGGGTGCAGAAGCACAGTTACAGAGAGCAGAGTTTAAAGACTGTGTTGCAAAATGATCTTACAGAGAGCAGAGGTTGGAGACTGAGGTACAGAAGGACTGTTACAGAGAGAAGATGTTGGAGACTGATGTGCAGAAGGATCGTTGCAGAGAGCAGAGTATTCAGACTGAGGTGCAGAAGGCCTGTTACAGAGAGCAGAGGCTGCTGACTGGGGTGTAGAACGACTGTTGCAGAGAGTAGAGGTTGGAGATTGGCGTCCAGAAGGATTGTTGCCGACAGCAGAGGTTGGAGACTGGGATGGAGAAGGACTGCTGCAGAGAGTAGAGGTTGGAGACTGAGGTGCAGAAGGACTGTTACAGAGAGCATAGGCTGGAGACTGGGGTTTAGAAGGACTGATACAGAAAGCAGACCTTTGTGACCTGGGTGCAGAAAGACTGTTGCAGAGAGCAGAGTTTTGAGACTGAAGTGGAGAAGGACTGTTGCAGAGAGAAGATGTTGGAGACTGGGTTGCAGAAGAACTGTTGCAGAGAGCAGAGATTGGATAGTGGGGTGCAGAAGAACTATTGCAGAGAGCAGAGGTTTCAGACAGTGGTTCAGAAAGACTGTTACAGAGAGCAGAGTTTGGAGAATGTGGGGCAGAATGACTGATACAGAAAGCAGAGGTTGGAGACTGGGGTGCAGAAAAAACCCTTACAGAAAACAGAGGTTGAAGAATGCGGTACAGAAGGACTGTAACAGAGAGCACTGGATGGAGATTGGGGTGCAGAATAAGTGTTGTAGAGAACAGAGGTTGAAGACTCGGGTGCAGATGGATCATTGCAGAAAGAAGAGGTTGGAGACTGGGTTTCAGAAGGATCTTACAGAGAGTAGAATTAGAACACTGAGATGCAGAAGAAGTGTTGCAGATAGCAGAGGTTTGAGATTGGGGCGCAGAAGTACTGTTGCAGAGAGCAGTGTTTGGAGTCTGAGGTGCAGAAGGACTGTTACAGAGACCAGAGGTTAGAGACCGGGGTGCAGAAGGACTGATACAGAAAGCAGAGTTTGGAGACTGGGGTGCAGAAATACCGTTACAGAGAGCAGAGGTTGGAGACTGCAGTAAAGAAGGACTGATACAGAGAACAGAGTTTGGAGACTTCAGTGGAAAAGGACTGTTACAGAGAGCATATTTTGGAGACTGGGGTGAGGAATGACTGTTGCAGAGAGCAGAGGTTGAAAACTGGGGTACAGAAAGACTGTTGTAGAGAGCAGAGGTTGCAGAGTGAGGTGCAGAAGGACTGTTAAAGAGAGCAGAGTTTGGAGACTGTGGTGCAGATGGACTGTTGTAGAGAGCAGATGTTGGAGACTGGGGTGCAGAAGGACTGTTGCATAGAGTAGAGTTTGGAGACTTGGGTGCAGAAGGACTATTGCAGAGAGTAGAGGTTGGAGATTGGGTTGCAGGAGAACTGTTGCAGAGAGTAATATTTGGAGATTGGGGTGCCACAGGACTGTTGCATAGAGCAGAGGTTGGAGACTGGGTTTCAGAAGAATCATTGCAGAGAGTAGGGTATGGAGACTGGGGTATAGAAAGAGTGTTCTAAAGAGCAAAGGTTAAAGACTGGTGTGCAGAAAGACTGTTTCAGAGAGCAAATGTTGAAGACTGAGGTACAGAAAATCTTTTACAGAGAGCAGTGTTTGGAGACTGGGGTGCAGGACTGATACTGAGAGCAGAGTTTTGAAACTGGGGTGCAGAAAGATCTTACAGAGAGCAGAGTTTGGAAACTGAGGTGCAGAAGGACTGTTACAGAGAGCAGAGTTTTGAGACTGGTGTGCAGAAGGACTGTTAAAGAGAGCAGAGATCAGAGAATTGGGTGCAGAAGGCCTGTTACAGAGAGCAGAAGATGGAGACTGGTGTGCAGAATGCCTGTCACAGAGAGCAGACTTTGGAGACTAAGGTGCAGAAGGACTGTTACAGAAAGCAGAGTTTGGAGACTTCTTTTCAAAAGGATCATACAGAGAGCAGAAATTTGAGACTGAGGTGCAGAAACACTGTTACAGAGAGTAGATGTTGAAGACTGAGGTGTAGAAAGACGATTGTAGAGAGCAGAGGTTGGAGACTGAGGTGCACAAGGAATGTTGAGGAGTGTAGAGTTTGGAGACTTTGCTGTAGAAGGACTGTTGCAGAGAGCAGAATTTGAAGACTGAGGTGCAGAAGGATTGTAAAGAGAGCAGAGGTTTGAGACTTGAGTGAGGAAGGACTGATAGAGAAAGCAGGGTTGGAGACTGGTGTGCAGGACAGATACAGAGAGAATAGTTTGGAAACTGCAGTACAGAAGGACTGTTAAAGAGAGCAGAGGTTGGAGACTGGGGTGCAGAAGAAGTGTTTTAAAAAACAGAGGTCGGAGTCTTCGGTGCAGAAGGACCGTTGCAGAGAGAAGACTTGGAGACTGAGGTTTAGAAGGATTGATACAGAGAGCAGAGGTTGGAGACTGGGGTGCAGTAGGACTGTTAGAGATAGCAGAGGTTGAAGATTGGGTTGCAGCATAACTCTTGAAGAGAGCAGAGGTTGGAGTCTGACATGCAGAAGGACTGATACAGAAAGCAGAGTTTGAAGACTGGGGTGCAAAAGGACCATTACAGAGAGCAGAGGTTTGAGACTACAGTCCAGAAGGAATGTTACAGAGAGCAGAGTTTGGAGACTGGGGTGTAGAAGTACTGTTACGGAGAGAAAAGTTTGGAGAATGTGGTGCAGAATAAGTGTTGTAGAGAACAGAGGTTGGAGACTCGGGTGCAGAAAGACAATTGTAGAAAGCAGAGTTTGGAGATTGGGGCGCAGAAAGACTGTTGCGTAGAGCAGAGATTGGAGTCTGAGGTGCAGAAAAACTGATACAGAAAGCAGAGTTTGTAGACTGAGGAGCAGAAGGATAGTTACAGAGAGCAGAGTTTGGAGACTGCAGTACAGAAGGACTGTTACAGAGAGCAGAGGTTGGAGACTGGGGTGGAGTAGGGTTGTGGCAGAGAGCAGATTTTGGAGACTGGTGTGCAGAAGGACTGTTTCAGAGAGCAAGGTTGAAAATTTTGGTGTAGAAGGACTGTTGCAAAGAGCAGAGTTTGCAGAGTGAGGTTCATAAGGATTATTACATAGAGCAGAGTTTGGAAACTGTGTTGCAGAAAGACTGTTACAGAAAGCAGAGGTTGGAGACTGGGGTTAAGAAGGACCCTTACAGAGAATAGAGGTTGAAGATCCTTGTACATAAGAACTGTTGTAGAGAACAGAGGTTGGAGACTGAGTGCATAGGGACCATTGCAGAGGGACCATTGCAGAGAGCAGAGTTTGGAGACTGGGGTGCAGAAGGACTGTTGAAGAGAGCAGATATTGGAGACTTGGGTGTAGAAGGACTGTTGCAGAGAACATAGGTTGGAGATTGGTGTGCAGAAGGACTGTTGCAGAGAACAGAATTTGGACACTGAGGTGCAGAAGGACTGTTACAGAGAGCAGAGGTTGGAGACTTGATTTCAGAAGGACTAATACACAAAACAGAGGTTTAAGACTGGGGTGCTGAAGGACCATTACAGAGAGAAGTTTTTGGAAACTGCAGTACAGAAGGACTGTTACAGAGAGCAGAGGTTGGAGACTGGGGTGGAGAAGAACTGTAGCAGAGATCCGATGTTGGAGACTGGTGTGCAAAGGACTAATGTAGAGAGTAGAGGTTGGAGATTGGGGTGTAGAAGAACTGTTATAAAGAGGAGAGTTTTGAGACTGGAGTGAAGAAGGACCATTGCAGCGAGGAGAGGTGGGAGACTGAGGTGCAGAATGATTGTTACAGAGTGCAGAGGAAGGTTACTGGGGTACAGAAGGACTGATCCAAAGAGCAGAGGTTGGAGACTGGGGTGCAGAAGGCCTGTTACAGAGAGCAGAGTTTGGAGACTGAGGTGATGAAGGATCCTTACAGAGAGCAGATGTTGCAGACTGAGGTGCAGAAGGACTTTTACTAAGAGGAGAGGTTGGAGACTGGGTGCAGAAGGACTGTTGAAGAGAGCAGAAATTGGAGACTGAGGTGCAGAAGGAGTGTTACAGAGAGCAGAGTTTTCAGACTTTGGTGCAGAAGGACTGATACAGAGAGCAGAGTTTGGAGACTGGGTTGCAGACGTCCTGTTACAGAGAGCAGAGGTAGGAGACTGGGTGCAGAAGGGCTGTTACAGAGAGCAGAGTTTGGAGACTGGTGTGCAAAAGGACGGTTGCAGAGAGCAGATGTTGGAGACTGGGATGCAGAAGGACTGTTACACATAGCAGACTTTGGAGACTGGGGTGAAAAATCATGATAAAGTAAGCAGAGATGGGAGACTGGGGTGCAGAAGGATTGTTACAGAGAGCAGAGGTTGGAGACTGGTGTGCAGAAGGACTGTTACAAAGAGCAGAGGTTGAAGACTGGTGTGTAGAAGGACTTTTGCAGAGAGCAGAGGTTGGAGACTTGGGTGCAAAAAGACTTTTGCACAGAGCAGAATTTGGAGACTGAGGTGCAGAAGGACTGTTACAGAGAGCAGAGTTTGGAGACTGGGGTGCAGAAAGACTGATACAGAGAGCAGAGTTTGGAGACCGGGATGCAGAAGGCCTGTTACAGAGAGCAGAGGTTGGAGACTGGTGTGCAGAAGAACTGTTACAAAGAGCAGTGGTTGAAGACTGGTGTGTAGAAGGACTGTTGCAGAGAGTAGACATTGGAGACTTGGGTGCAGAAGGACTGTTGCAGAGAGCAGAATTTGGAGACTGAGGTGCAGAAGGACTGTTACAGAGAGCAGAGTTTGGAGACTGGGTTGCAGAAGGCCTGTTACAGAGAACAGATGTTGGAGACTGTGTGCAGAAGGGCTGTTACAGACAGCAGAGTTTGGAGACTGGTGTGCAGAAGGACGGTTGCAGAGAGCAGATGTTGGAGACTTGGATGCAGAAGCACTGTTGCAGAGAGCAGAGTTTTGACACTGGGTTGCAGAAGGACTGTTACACAGAACAGAGGTTGAAGAATTTGGTGTAGAAAAACTGTTGCAGAGAGCAGAGTTTGGAGACTGGGGTAGAGAAGGACTGTTACAGAGTGAAGATGTTTGAGACTGAGATGTAGAAGGACTGTTACAAAGAGAAGAGTTTGGAGACTGGGGTGCAGAAAGACTGATACAGAAAGCAGAGGTTGGAGACATATGTTCAGAATGAATCTTAACGAGAGCAGAGGATGGAGACTGCAGTACAGAAGGACTGTTAAAGACAACAGAGGTTGGAGACTAGAGTACAGTAGGACTGTTGGAGAGAGCACAGGTTGAAGAATGGGATGCAGAAGAACTTTTGCAGAAAGCAGTGTTTGGAGACTGAGGTGCAAAAGTACTGTAATAGAGAGCGAAATTTGTAGACTGTGGTGCTGAAGGACTGATACAGAAAGCAGAGTTTGGAGACTGGGGTGCAGAAGGACAATTGCAGAGAGCAGAGGTTAGATATTTGCGTGGGGAAGAAATGTTACAGAGAGCAGAGTTTGGAAACTGGAGTGCAGAAGGATCTTACAGAGAACAGAAGTTAGAGACTGTGGTACAGGAGGACTGTTACAGAGATCAGAGGTTGGAGACTGGGGTGGAGAAGGAAGTTTTCAGAGAGTAGAAGTTGGAGACTGGGGTACAGAAGAACTGTTGCAGAGAGCCGAAGTTGGAGACTGGGGTGCAGAGGATTGTTGCAGAGAGTAAAGGTTGGATATGACGTGCTGAAGGACTCTTTCAGACAACAGAGGTTAGAGAATGGGGTGCAGAAAGACCACAGCAGAGAACAGATGTCATAGACTGAGGTGCAGAAGGATTGTTACAGAGAGCAGAGGTTGGAGACTGAGGTGAAAAAGGACTGTGACAAAGATCATAATTTGGAGACTGGGGTACAGAAGGATCTTTCAGAGAGCAGAGGTTGGAGACTGGGATGCAGAAGAACTGTTGCAGAGAGCAGAAGTTGGATACTGGGGTGCAGAAGGATTTTTGCAGGGAGCAGAATTTGGAGACTGAGGTGCCTCAGGACTCTTGCAGAAAATAGACGTTGGAGAATGGGGTGCAGAAAAACCGTTGCAGAGAGCAGACTTGTGAGACTGAGGTGCAGAGGATTGTTACAGAGAGCAGAGGTTAGAGACTTGGGTGAAGAAGGACTGTTACAGAGGTCAGAGTTTGGAGACTGGGGTGCAGAAGGATCTCTCAGAGAGCAAAGTTTGGAGACTGGGGTGCAGACAAACTGTTGCACAGACCAGAGGTTGGAGACTAGGGTGCAGAAGGACTGTTCCAGAGAGCAGAGTTTGGTGACTTGGTTGCAGAAGGATCTTACATGGAGCAGAAATTGGAGACGGAGGTTCAGAAAAAATGATATGCAGAGCAGATTTTGGAGACTGGGGTGCAGAAGGACCGTTGCCGAGAACAGAGGTTGGAGACTGGGTGGAGAAGTAATGCTACGGAGAGCAGAGTTAGGAAACTTGGGTGCAGAATGATCATACAGAGAGCAGAGTTTGAAGAATAGGGTGCAGAAGGACTGTTACAGAGAGCAGAGGTTGGAGACTGAGACGCAAAAAAACTGTTACAGAAAGCAGAGTTTGGAGACTGTGGTGAACAAAGATAGTTGCAGAGAGCAGAGTTTTCAGACTGAGGTGCAGAAGCACTGTTGCAGAGAGCAGATGTTGGAGACTGGGGTGCAGAAGGACTTTTGCAGAGAGCAGAGTTTGGAGACTGGGGTCCAAAACAATCGTTGCAGAGAGCAGATGTTAGAGTCTGGGTTGCAGTAGGATGATTGCAGATGTCAGAGTTTGGGAACTGAGGTGCAGAAGGATTGTTACAGAGCACAGAAGTTGGATCCTGGGGTGCAGAAGGACTGTTACAGAGAACAGAGTTTGGAGACTGCGGTGAAGAATGCCTGTTACAGAGAGCAGAGTTTGGTGAAGGGATGCAGAACGACTGTTACAGAGGGCAGACATTGGAGACTGGGTTGCGGAAGGATCTTACAAAGACCAGAGGTTGAAGACTGAGGTGCAGAAGGACCGTTACAGAGAGCAGAGGTTGGATACTGAGGTGCAGAAGGACCATTGAAGAGAGCAGAGGTAGATTCAGAGATGCAGAAGGACTTTTACAGAGAGCAGATATTGGATACTGGGGTGCAGAAGGACTGTAGCAGATAGCAGTTGTTGGAGACTGGGGTGAGGAAGGACTGTTTCAGCGAGCAGGTGTTAGAGACTTGGGTGCAGTAGGACTGTTGCAGAGAGCAGAATTTGGAGACTGAGGTGCAGAAAGACTGTTACAGAGAGCAGAGGTTGGAGACTGGGGTGCAGAAGGACCGTTACAAACAGCAGAAGTTGGAGACTGTGGTTCAGGAGGACTGTTGCAGAGAATAGAGTTTTAAAACTGGGGTGCAGAAGAACTGTCGCAGAGTGAGTTTGGAGACTGAGGTGCAGAAAGAATGTAACAGAGAGAAAAGTTTGGAGACTGGGGTGCAGAATTACTGATACAGAAAGCAGAGGTTGGAGACTGGGGTGCAAAAGGACCATAACAGAGAACAGAGTTTGGAGACTGTGGTTTAGGAGGACCGTTGCAGAGAACAGAGTTTAGGAAATGAGGTGCAGAAGAACTGTTACAGAGAACAGAGGTTAGAGAATGGGGTGCAAAAATAGGGTGGCTGTGTTCAGAGGTTGAAGTAAGAGGTGCAGAAGGACTGTTACAGAGAGCAGAGGTTGGAAACCGTGGTGCAGAAGGACTGATACAGAAAGCAGAGGTTTGAGACTGTGGTACAGAAAGACCTTACAGAGAGCAGAGGTTGGAGACTACGGTGCATAAGGACTGTTACAGAGAGCAGAGGTTTGAGACTGGGGAGTAGAAGGACTGTTGAAGAGAACAGAGGTTGGAGACTGGGTTGCAGCAGGACCGTTGAAAAAAGAAGAGGTTGGAGACTTGGTTGGAGAAGGAATGTAACAGAGAGCCGAGTTTGGAAACTGGGGTGCAGAAGGACCTTACAGAGAACAGAGGTTAGAGACTGGTGTGCAGAAAGAGTGTTAAAGAGAGGAGACGTAGGAGACTGGGGTGCAGAAGATCTGTTGAAGAGAGCAGATGTTGGAGACTGGGATGCAGAAGGATCGTTTCAGAGAGCAGACGTTGGAGACTGAGGTGCAAAAAGACTGTTACAAAAATTATAGGTTGCAGATTGTGATGCAAAAGGCCTGTTACAGAGAGCAGAGGTTCTAGACGAGGGTGCAGAAGAACTGTTAGAGAGAGAAGAGTTGTTAGACAAGGTTGCAGAAGGATCTTACAGAGAGCAGAGATTGAAGACCGAGGTGCAGCAGGACTGTTACAGAGAGCAGAGGTTGAAGCCTGGGGTGCAGAAGGCCTTTTACGAAGAGCAGAGTTTGGAGAATGGCTGCAGAATGACTTTTACATATGGCAGAGTTGGAAACTGGTTTGCAGAAGGATCTTACAGAGAGCAGATATTGAAGACTGAGGTGCAGAAGGACTGTTACAGAGAGTAGAGGTTGGAGACTGGGTTTCAGAAGGACTGTTGCAGAGAGCTGAGGTTGGAGACTGGGGTGCACAAGGATCGTTGTAGAGAGCAGAGGTTTGATACTGGGGTGCAGAAAGATTGTTATGGAGAAGAGACTTTGGAGAATGGGGTGCAGAAGGGCTGTTACAGAGAGCAGAGTTTGGAGACTGGGTTGTTGAAGGATCTTACAGAGAGCACATGTTGGAGACTGACGTATAGAAGGACTGTTGCAGAGAAAAGAGTTTTGAGACTGGGGTGCAGAAAGACTGATACACAGAGCAGAGGTTGAAGACTGGGTTGTAGAAGCAGTGTTGCAGAGAAGAGAGGTTGGAGACTTGGGTGAAGAAAGACTGTTGTAGAGAGCAGAATTTGGAGACTGAGGTGCAGAAGGACTGTTACAGAGAGCATAGTTTGGAGACTGAGGTGCAGAAGGACCGTTACAGAGAGCAGAGTTTGGAGACTAAGGTACAGAAGGACTGTTGCAGAGAGCAGATGTTTTAGACTGTGGTTCAGAAAAACTGTAGAAGAGAGCAGAGGTTAGAGAATGGGGTGCAGAAGTAAGGTTGCAGAGAGCAGAGGTTGGAGAAAGAGGTGCAGAAAGACTATTACAGAGAGCAGAGGTTGGAAACAGTGGTGCAGAAGGACTGATACAGAAAGCAGAGGTTTGAGATTTTGGTGCAGAAGGACCGTTACAGAGAGCAGAGCCTGAAGACTGCCATACAGAAGGACTGTTACAGAGAACAGAGTTTGGGGAATAGGTAGCAGAAGAACTGTTGCAGAGAACAGAGTTTGGAGGCTGGGTTGCAGCAGGACCGGTGCAGAATCCAGAGGTTGGAGACTGTGGTGGAAAAAGAATGTTACAGAGAGCAGAGTTTGAAAACTGGTATGTAGAAGGATCTTACATTACAGATAGCAGAGATTGTATACCGAGGTGCAGCAAGACTGTTACAGAGAGCAGAGGTTGGAGACTGGGGTGCAGAAGGATTGTTGCAGACAGCAGAGTTTCCAGACTGAGGCGCAGAAGGACTGTTGCTGAGAGAAGATATTGGAGACTTGGGTGTAGAAGAACTGTTGCAGAGAGCAGATTCTGGAGACTGAGAGGCAGAAGGATCATTGCAGAGAGCAGAGGTTAAAAACTGGATTGGAGAAGGACTGTTACACAGAGTAGAGGTTGGAGACTGGGGTGAAAAAGGACTTTTTCAGAGAGCAGATGTTGGAGACCTAGGTGCAGAAGGACTGTTGCAGAGAGCAGATGTTGGAGACTGGGATGCAGAAGGATCATTGCAGAGAGCAGAGGTTGGACACTGGGGGGAAGAAAAACTGTTACACAGAGTAGAGGTTGGAGACTGGGGTGAAGAAGGACTGTTGCAGAGAGCAGGTGTTGGGGATTTGGGTGCAGAAGGACTGTTGCAGAGAGCAGAATTTGGAGACTGAGGTTTAGAAGGACTGTTGCAGATAGCATAGGTTGGAGACTGGGGTGCAGAAGGACTGATACACAAAGCAGAGTTTAGAGACTGGCGTGCAGAAGGACCATTACAGAGAGCAGAGTTTGGAGACTGCAATACAGGATGATTATTACAGAGAGAAGAGGTTGGAGATTTGCGTGGAGAAGAAGTGTTTCAGAGTGCAGGTGTTGGAGACTGGGATGCAGAAGAACTGTTGCAGAGAGCAGAGTTTAGCAACCTGGGTGCAGAAGAACTGTTGCAGAGAGCAGAGTTTGGAGACTGCGGTGCAGAAAGAATGTAACAGAGAACAAAGTTTGGAGACAGAGATAGAGAATTACTGATCCAGAAAGCAGAGGTTGGAGACTGGGGTGCAGAAGGACCGTTACAGAGAGCAGAGGTTGCAGACAGGGGTGCAGAAGGACTGTTGAGGAGAGGAGACGTTGGAGACTGGGGTGCAGAAGAATCGTTGCAGAGAGCAGAGTTTGGAGACTGAGGTGCAAAAAGACTGTTACAGAGAGTAGAGGTTGGAGGTTCAGGTGCAAAAGGCCTGTTACAGACAGCAGAGTTTTGAATCTGGGGTGCAGAATAACTGTTACAAAGAGCAAAGATTTTAGACAAGGTTGCAGAAGGAACTTACAGAGAGCAGAGATTTTAGACCTAGGTGCAGCAGGACTGTTAAAGAGAGCAGAGATTGGAGGCCTGGGTGCAGAAGGTCTGTTACGGAGAGCAGAGTTTGGAGACTGGGGAGCAGAAGGACTGATACAGAGGGCAGAGTTTTAGACTGGGTTGCAGCAGTATCTAACAGAGAGCAGATGTTGGAGACAGGTGTAGAATGATCGTTGCAGAGAGAAGAGTTTGGAGACTGGGGTGCTGAAAGCCTGTTACAGAGAGCAGAGTTTGGAGACTAAGGTGCAGAGGGCCTGTTAAACAGACCAGAGTTTAAAGACTGGGGTGCAGAAGGATTGTTTTAGAGAGCAGAGTTAGGATACTGGGTGGTGGAAGGATTTTACAAAGAGCAGAGATTTTAGACTGAGGTGAAGGAGGACTGTTAAAGAGAGCAGTGGTTGAAGACTGGGGTGCAGAAAGATAGTGCAGAGAGAAGTGGTTTGAGACTGAGGTGTAGAAGGACTTTTACAGAGAGCAGAGGTTGGAGACTGGGTTGCAGAGGGACAGTTGCAGAGAGCAGAGGCTAGACACTGGGGTGTAGAAGAACTGCTGCGGAGAGCACAGGTTGGAGATTTCGTTGCAGAAGGACTGTTGCAGAGAACAGAGTTTGGTGACTGTGTTACAGTAGGACTGTTAAATAGGCAGAGGCTGGAGATTTGGTACAGAAGGACTGTTGCAGAGAGCAGATGTTGGAGACTGGGGAGCAGAAGGACTGTTGCAGAGAGCAAAGTTTGTAGACTGAGGTACAGAAGCACTGTTACAGAGAGCACAGTTTGGAGAATGGGGTGCAAACGGCCTGTTACAGAGAGCCTAGTTTGGAGACTGGGGTGCAGAAAAACTGTTACAGAAAGCAGGGTTTAGTGACAGGGTTGCAGAAGGATCTTACAGAGAGCAGAGTTTGGAGACTGAGGTGCAGAAGGACTTTTACAGAGAGTAGAGGTTGGAGACTTAGGAGCAGAAGGACTGTTGTAGAGAGTAGAGGTTGGAGACTGAGGTCCAGAATGATTGTTACAGAGATCAGAAGGTGTAGACTGGGGTGAAGAAGGAGTGTTACAGAGAGCAGAGTTTGGAGATTGGGGTGCAGAAAAACTGTTACCGAGAGCAGAGGTTGGAGACTGGGGTGCAGAAAGACTGTTGCAGAGAGCAGTGTTTGGAGACTTAAGAGCAGAAGGACTGTTGTAGAGAGCAGAGGTTGGAGACTGAGGTCCAGAAGTATTGTTACAGAGTTCAGAGGGTGAGACTGGGGTGCAGAAGGAGTGTAACAGATAGCAGAGTTTGGAGATTGGGGTGCAGAAAAATTGTTACCGAGAGCAGAGGTTGGGGACTGGGGTGCAGAATGACTGGTACAAAGAGCAGCAGTTGGAAACTGGGGTGCAGAAGGACCATTGCAGAGAGCAGAAGTTGGAACCTAGGTAGAATAAGGATCGTTGCAGAGAGCAGATGTTGGACACTGGGGTGCAGAAGGACTGTTACAGAGAGCAGAGTTTTTAGAATGGGTTGCAGAAGGATCTTACAGAGAGCAGATTTTGGTGACTGAGGTGCAGGACAACTTTTACAGAGAGTAGAGGTTGGAGACTTAGGAGCAGAAGGACTGTTGTAGAGAGCAGAGGTTGGAGACTGAGGTCCAGAATGATTGTTACAGAGATCAGAGGGTGGAGACTGGGGTGCAGAAGGAGTGTTACAGAGAGCAGAGTTTGCAGATTGGGGTGCAGAAAAACTGTTACCGAGAGCAGAGGTTAGATAATGGGGTGCAGAAGGATCGTTTCAGAGAGTAGAACTTGGAGACTGGGGTGCAGAAGGACCGTTACAGATTGCAGAGTTTCGAGACCGAGGTGAAGAAGGACTTTTACAAAGAGCAGATTTTGGATACTGAAGTGCAGAAGGACTGTTACAGAGAACAGTTTGGAGACTGAGGTGCAGAAGGATTGTTATAGAGAGCAGAGGTTTGAGACTGAAGTGCACAAGGACTCCTACAGAGAACAGAGGTTGGAGACTGTGGTGCAAAAGAATCATTGCAGAGAGCAGAGGTTGGAGACTAAGGGGCAGAAGGATCGTTGCAGAGAGCAGAGATTTCAGACTGTGATGCAGAAAGATCGTTACAGAGAGCAGAGGTTGGAGACTGGGGTTCAGAAGGACAGTTACAGAGACCACAGATGGAGACTGGGGTGCAGGAGAAATGTTCCAGAGAGAAGAAGTTTGAGGCTGGGGTGCAGAAGGACTGTTACTGAGAGCCGAGGTTTGAGACTGGGGTGAAGAAGAACTGATACAGAAAGCTGACGTTATAGACTGGGGTGCAGAAGGACCGTTACAGAGAGCAGAGGTTTCAGACTGCGGTACAAAAGGACTGTTACAGAGAGCAGAGTTTGGAGACTTAGGTGCAGAAGGACTGATGCAGAGAACAGAGGTTGGTGACTGGGGTGCAGAAGAACTGTTGCAGAGAGCAGAGGTTGCAGACTGCGGTACAGAAGGACTGTTACAGAGAGCAGAGGTTGGAGACTTAGGTGCAGAAGGACTGATGAAGAGAACAGAGTTTGGAGACTGAGGTGCAGAAGGATTTTTAAAGAGAGCAGAGGTTGGAGACTTGGGTGCAGAAGGACTGTTGCAGAGAGCAGAAGACGGAGACTGAGTTGAAGAAGAATCGTTGCAGAGAGAAGAGGTTGGAGACTGGGTTGCAGAAAGCCTGTTACAGAGTGCAGAGTTTGAAGAATGGGGTGCAGAAGGTCTGTTATAGAGAGCAGAGTTTTTAGCCTGGGGTGCAGAAACACTGTTACATATAGCAAAGTTTCGAGACTGGGTTGCAGAAGGATCTTATAGAGAGCATTTTGGAGTCTGAGGTTCAGAAGTTTTGTTACAGAAAGCAAAGTTTGGAAACTGGGGTGCAGAACGATTGGTGCAGAGAGCAGAGTTTTCAGACTGAGGTGCAAAAGGACGGTTGCACAGAGTAGATATTGGATCCTGGGGTGCTGAAGTATCGTTGAAGAGAGCACAGGTTTTAGACTGGGATGCAGAAGGCCTGTTACAGAGAGCAGAGGTTGAAGACTGGGGTGCAGAAAGACTGTTACAGAGAGCAGAGTTTTAAGAATGGGTTTCAGAAGGATCTTACAGAGAGCAGATTTTGGAGACTGAGGTGCAGAAGCATCTTACAGAGAGCAGATTTTGGAGACTGAGGTGCAGAAGGACTTTTATAAAGAGTAGAGGTTGGAGACTTAGAAGCAGAAGGACTGTTGTAGAGAGCAGAGGTTGGAGACTGAGGTCCAGAAGGATTGTTACAGAGATCAGAGGGTGGAGCTGGGGTACAGAAGGAGTGTAACAGAGAGCAGAGTTTGGATATTGGGGTGCAGAAAACTGTTACGTAGAGCAGAGGTTAGAGACTTGAGTGCAGAAGTACTGATAGAGAAAGCAGAGATTGGAGACTTGGGTTCAGAAAGACTGCTGTAGATAGCAGATGTTGGAGACTAGGGTGGAGAAAGACTGTTGCAGAGAGTAGCATTTGGAGATTAAGGTACCACAGGACTGTTGTAAACAGTAGAGGTTAGAGACTGAAGTGGAGAAGGACTGTTACTGAGAGCAGAGGTTGGAGACGGGTGTAGAAGGACTGATACAGAAAGCAGAGGTTGGAGACTGGGGTGCAGAAGGAAAAATGCAGAGAGCAGAGGTTTGAGACTGTGTTGCAAAAGGATCTTACTAAGAGCAGATGTTGGAAACTGAGGTGACGAAGGACTGTTGCAGAGAGCAGAGTTTGGAGATTGGGGTGCAGCAGGACTGTTGCAGAGAGCAGAGATCGGAGGCTGAGGTGCAGAAGGACTGATACAGAATGCAGAGTTTGGAGACTGGGGTGCAGAAGGACCATTCCAGAGAGCAGAGGTTTGAGACTACAGTACAGAAGGACTGTTACAGAGAGCAGAGTTTGGAGAGTGAAGTGTAGAAGTACTGTTACAGAGAGAAGAGGTTGGAGTATGGGGTGCAGAATAAGTGTTGTAGAGAACAGAGTTTGGAGAATCGGGTTCAGAAGGACCATTGTAGAAAGCAGAGGTTGGAGACTGGGTTTCAGAAGGATCTTACACAGAGCAGAGGTTGGACACTTAGGTGCAAGAGGACAGTTACGGATAGCAGAGGTTGGACACTGCAGTACAGAGAGACTGTTACACAGAGCAGAGGTTGGAGGTTGGGGTGCAGAAGGACAGTTACAGAGAGCACAGTTTTGAGACTGGGGTGAAGAAGAAATGTTGCAGAGAGCAGATGTTGAAGACTGGGGTGCAGAAGGACTTTTGCAGAGATCAGAGGTTTGAGACTGAGGTGCAGAAGGACAGTTACTGAGAGCAGAGTTTGGAGAATGTGGGACAGAAGGACTGTTACAGAGACTAGAGGTTTGAAACTGTGGTGCAAAAGGGCTGTTGTAGAGAGCTGTTGTTGAAGACTGAGGTGTAGAAAAACTGCTACAGAGAGCAGTGTTTGGAGACTGGGGTGCAGGAGGACTGATTCTTAGAGCAGAGTTTTGAGACTGGGGACAAGTACAATCTTACAGAGAGAAAATTTTGGAGACTGGGGTGCAAAAGGATTGTTGCAGAGAGTAGATTATGGAGACTGGTGTATGGAATGACTATTCTAGACAGCAGAGTTTTGAGACTGGGGTGCAGAAGGACTGTTGCCGAGAGCAGTTGTTGAAGACTGAGGTGCAGAAGGACTGTTACAGAGAGAAGAGTTTGAAGACTGAGGTACAGAAGGATCATTGTAGAGCACAGAATTTTCAGACTGACTTGCAGAAGGACTGTTGCAGAGAGCAGTTGTTGAAGACTGGGGTGCAAAAGGATCGATTCAGAGTACAGAATTTTCAGACTGAGGTGAAGAAGAACTGTTGCAGAGAGCAGAGGTTGGAGACTGAGGTGCAGAAAGACTGTTACAGAAAGCAGAGTTTGGAGACTGGGGTGCACAAGAACCATAGCAGAGATCAGAGTTTTGTAACTGAGGTGAAGAAGGATTGTTAAAGAGAACAGAAGTTTGAGACTGGTGTGCAGAAGGACTGTTGCAGAAAGCAGTGTTCGGAGACTCGGTTTTAGAAGGACTGTTGCAGAGAGCAGAGGTTGGAGACTGGGGTGCAGAAGGACTGTTACATAGAGCAGAATTTGGAGACAGGTTTACAGAATAATCTTACAGAGAGCAGAGGTTCGAGACTGAGGTGCAAAAGGACTATAACAGAGAGCAAATTTTGGAGACTGGGGTGCAAAATGATCGTTGCAGAGAACAGCGTTTTCAGACTGAGGTGCAGAACTGTTGCAGAGAGCAGAGGTTGGAGATAGGGGTGCAGAAGGACTGTTACATAGAGCAGATGTTGGATACTGAGATACAGAGGGATCGTTGCAGAGAGCAGAGTTCAGAGACTGGGGTGACGAAGCACTGTTGGATACAGCAGACGTTAGAATCTGGTGTGCAGAAAGATAGTTGCAGACAGCAGACGTTTGAAACTGGGGTGCAGAAGGACTGTTACAGAGAGCAGAGTTTCGAGACTGAGGTGCAGAAGGATAGTTGCAAAGAGCAGAGGTTGGAGACTGGGGTGCAGAAGAACTCTTAAAGAGAGAACATTTTTTAGACAAAGTTGCACAAGGATCTTACAGAGAGCAGAGTTGTAGACCCATGTGCTTCAGGACTGTTAAAGAGAGCAGAGGTTGAAGACTGGGGTGCAGAAGGATCGTTTTAGAGTACAGAGTTTTCAGACTGAGGTGACGAAGGTCTTTTGCAGAGAGCACATCTAGGAGACTGGGGTGCTGAAATACTGTTGCAAAGAGCAGAGTTTGGGGACTGGGGTGCAGAAGGATTCTTATAAAGAACAGTGGTTGGAGACTGCGGTGCAGTAGGCCTATTATGGAGAGCAGAGTTTGGAGAAGGGGTTCAAAAGTACATTTACAGAGAGTAGCTTTTGGAGACTGTGGTGTAGAAGGACCGTTGAATAGAGCAGAGTTTGAAGACTGAGGCGCAGAAGGATTGTTACAGAGAGCAGAGTTTGGAGACTGGGTTGCAGAGGGACGGTTGCAGAGAGCAGAGGCTAGACACTGGGGTGTAGAAGAACTGCTGCGGAGAGCACAGGTTGGAGATTTCGTTGCAGAAGGACTGTTGCAGAGAACAGAGTTTGGTGACTGTGTTACAGTAGGACTGTTAAATAGGCAGAGGCTGGAGATTTGGTACAGAAAGACTGTTGCAGAGAGCAGATGTTGGAGACTGGGGTGCAGAAGGACTGTTGCAGAGAGCAAAGTTTGTAGACTGAGGTACAGAAGCACTGTTACAGAGAGCACAGTTTGGAGAATGGGGTACAAAAGGCCTGTTACAGAGAGCCTAGTTTGGAGACTGGGGTGCAGAAAAACTGTTACAGAAATCAGGGTTTAGAGACAGTGTTGCAGAAGGATCTTACAGAGAGCAGAGTTTGGAGACTTAGGAGCAGAAGGACTGTTGTAGAGAGTAGAGGTTGGAGACTGAGGTCCAGAATGATTGTTACAGAGATCAGAAGGTGTAGACTGGGGTGAAGAAGGAGTGTTACAGAGAGCAGAGTTTGGAGATTGGGGTGCAGAAAAACTGTTACCGAGAGCAGAGGTTGGAGACTGGGGTGCAGAAAGACTGTTGCAGAGAGCAGTGTTTGGAGACTTAAGAGCAGAAGGACTGTTGTAGAGAGCAGAGGTTGGAGACTGAGGTCCAGAAGTATTGTTACAGAGTTAAGAGGGTGAGACTGGAATGCAGAAGAAGTGTAACAGATAGCAGAGTTTGGAGATTGGGGTGCAGAAAAATTGTTACCGAGAGCAGAGGTTGGGGACTGGGGTGCAGAAGGACTGGTACAAAGAGCAGCGGTTGGAAACTGGGGTGCAGAAGGACCATTGCAGAGAGCAGAAGTTGGAACCTAGGTAGAATAAGGATCGTTGCAGAGAGCAGATGTTGGACACTGGAGTGCAGAAGGACTGTTACAGAGAGCAGAGTTTTAAAAATGGGTAGCAGAAGGATCTTACAGAGAGCAGATTTTGGAGACTGAGGTGCAGAAGGACTGTTACAGCGAGTAGAGGTTAGAGACTGAGGTGCAGAAGGAATGTTGCAGGGAGTAGATATTTGAGACTTTGGTGCAGCAGTACTGTGGCAGAGAGCAGAGTTTGGAGACTGAGGTTAAGAAAAACTGTTACAGAGAGCAGAGGTTGGAGACTGGGGTGCAGAAGGACTTATACAGAAAGCAGAGTTTGGAGACTGGGGTGCAGAAGGACCGTTACAGAGAGCAGATTTTGGAGACTGCACTACACGAGGACTGTTACAGAGAGCAGAGGTTGGAGACTGGGGTAGAGAAGGACTGTTTCAGAGTGCAGAGTTTGGAGACTGGGGTGCACAAGGATCGTTGCAGAGAGCAGAGTTTTCAGACTTAGGTGCAAAAGGACTGTTGCAGAGAGCAGATGTTGGAGACTAGGGTGAAGAAGGACTTTTTCAAAGAGCAGAGTTTGGAGACTGGGGTGTAAAAGGATTCTTGCAGAGAGCAGAGGTTGGAGACTGGGGTGCAGAAAGATTTTTACAGAGAGCAGAGGTTGGAGACTGGGGTGCAGATGGACCGTGGCAGAAAGCAGAGTTTGGAGACTGCGGTGCAGAAGGACTGTTACAGAGAGCAAAATTTAGAGACTGGGATGCACAAGGATCGTTGCAGAGAGCAGAGTTTTCAGACTGAGTTGGAGAAGGATTGTTGCAGAGAGAAGATGTTGGAGACTGGGTTGCTGATGGATCGTTGCAGATAGCAAATGTTGGAGACTGGGGTGCAGTAGGATTGTTACAGAGAGCAGAGGTTGGAGACAGGGGTTAAAAAGGACCATTGCAGAGATCAGAGTTTGGGAACTGAGGCGAAGAAGGACTGTTGCAGAAACCAGAATTTGAGACAGCGGTGCAGAAGGACTGTTGCAGAGAGCAGAGGTTAAATATGGAGATGCAGAAGGACTGTAAAAGAGAGGAGAGGTTGGAGACTTAGGTACAGAAAGACTGTTAATGAGAGCAAAGGTTGGAGACTGGGGTGCAGAAGGACTGTTGCAGAGAGCAGAAGTTGAAGACTGAGGTGCAGAAGGACTGTTACAGACAGCAGAGGTTGAAGACTGGGGTGCAAAGGACTGATACACAAAGGAGAAGTTGGAGACTGGGGTGCAGATGGACCATTATAGAGAGCAGAGGTTGGATATTTCAGTACAGAAGGACTGTTACAGAGAGCAGAGGTTGGAGACTGACCTGGAGAAGGACTGTTTCATAGAGTAGATGTTGGAGACTGGGGTGCAGAAGAACTGTTGCAGAGAGCAGAAGTTGGAGACTGTGGTGCAGAAGGGTTGTTGCATAGAGCAGAGGTTGGAGACTGTGGTGCTGAAGGACTCTTGCAGACACCAGAGGTTGGAGAATGGGGTGCAGAAAGACCGTTGCAGAGAGCAGAGTTTGGAGACTGTGATACAGAAGACTGTTACAGAGAGCAGAGGTTGGAGACTGCGGTACAAAAAGACTGTTACAGAGAGCAGAGTTTGAGACTGGGGACCAGTAGGAATCTTACAGAGAGCAGAGTTTGGAAACTGGGGTGCAGAAGTATCTTACAGAGAGCAGAGGTTAAATACGGGGGTGCAGAATGACTGTTACAGAGAGCAGAGGTTGAAGACTGAGGTACAGAATTACTATCACAGAAAGAAGAGTTTCGATACTGGGGTGCACAAGGATTGTTGCAGAGAGAAGTGTTTTCAGACTGAGGTAAAGAAGGACTGTTGCAGAGAGCAGATGTTGGAGACTGGGTGCAGAAGGATCATTGCAGAGAGCAGAGGTTGGAGACTGGGGTGCAGAAAGATTTTGACAGAGAGCAGAGGTTTGAGACTGGGGTGCAGAAAGACCATTGCAGAGATCAGAGTTTGGGAACTGAGGTTAAGAAGGATTGTTTCAGAGAACAGATGTTGGATACTCTGGTGCAGAAGGACTGCTGCAGAACAGAGTTTGGAGACTAGGATGCAGAAGGACTGTTACAAGGAGCATTGTTTGGAGACACGGTTGCAGAAACATCTTACAGAGAGAAGATTTTGAAGACAGAGATGCAACAGGACTCTTACAGAGAGCAGAGTTTGAAAACTGGGGTGCAGAAGGATCTTTGCAGAAGGCAGAGTTTTGAGACTGGGTTGCAGAAGGATGTTACAGAGATCAGAGGTGGAAGACTGAGGTGCAGAAGGAATGTTATAGAAAGTAGAGTTTGCAGACTGAGGTGTAGAAGGACCATTTCAGAGAGCAGAGGTTGGAGACTGAGGTGCAGAAGGATTGTTACAGATAGCAAAGGCTGGAGACTGGGGTGCAGAAAGAGTGTTGCAGATAGCAGAGTTTGGAGACTGGGGTGTAGAAGGACTGTTTCAGGTAGCAGGTGTTGGAGACTTGCGTGCAGAAGGACTGTTGCAGAGAGATTATTTTGGAGACTGAGGAGCAGAAGGACTGTTACAG
>NW_027524972.1:0-25561 GCF_052094955.1 Ictidomys tridecemlineatus
CCCTAAGCAGAGACTGGCGAAAATCAATTTCATGGAAAGGGGTTGCCAAGCTTCCAAAAAACTACGAGTTGCCTGAAATCTCAGCAAACATTTTTTCACCCAATCTTGATGATTCTTTCAGGTAATGATCAGTACACCAAATCCATTTGGCTCACCAAATTTCGTTCTTCTAGGTTAAACCGTTCATTTGCAGTAACTGTTTTCATTTTTAGGTTTCACTCTGTTTTCTCCTATAGGGATACATGCATTTGGAACTCTAAATCAAACACGGTTTGTGCTAGCTCTTTGAAACTTGACACAATAAAGCAGTTTCCAGTTCTATCTCTATGCTTTGTTTGCTGTTGATGTAGCCCTAAGCAGAGACTGGCGAAAATCACTTTCATGGAAAGGGGTT
This sequence comes from Ictidomys tridecemlineatus, assembly GCF_052094955.1. NCBI lineage: Eukaryota > Metazoa > Chordata > Mammalia > Rodentia > Sciuridae > Ictidomys > Ictidomys tridecemlineatus. Next base: position 395 of record NW_027524972.1, read on the forward strand.
GCCAAGCTTCCAAAAAACTACGAGTTGCCTGAAATATCAGCAAACATTTTTTCACCCAATCTTGATGATTCTTTCAGGTAATGATCAGTACACCAAAACCACTTGGCTCACCAAATTTCGTTCTTCTAGGTTAAACCGTTCGTTTGCAGTAACCGTTTTCAATTTTAGGTTTCACTCTGTTTTCTCCTATAGGGATACATGTATTTGGAACTCTAAATCAAACACGGTTTGTGCTAGCTCTTTGAAACTTGACACAATAAAGCAGTTTCCAGTTCTATCTCTATGCTTTGTTTGCTGTTGATTTAGCCCTAAGCAGAGACTGCCGAAAATCACTTTCATGGAAAGGGGTTGCCAAGCTTCCAAAAAACTACGAGTTGCCTGAAATCTCAGCAAACATTTTTTCACCCAATCTTGATGATTCTTTCAGGTAATGATCAGTACACCAAAACCACTTGGCTCACCAAATTTCGTTTTTCTAGGTTAAACCGTTCGTTTGCAGTAACCGTTTTCATTTTTAGGTTTCACTCTGTTTTCTCCTATAGGGATACATGTATTTGGAACTCTAAATCAAACACGGTTTGTGCTAGCTCTTTGAAACGTGACACAATAAATCAGTTTCCAGTTCTATCTCTGTGGTTTGTTTGATGTTGATGTAGCCCTAAGCAGAGACTGGCGAAAATCACTTTCATGGAAAGGGGTTGCCAAGCTTCCAAAAAACTACGAGTTGCCTGAAATCTCAGCAAACATTTTTTCACCCAATCTTGATGATTCTTTCAGGTAATGATCAGTACACCAAAACCACTTGGCTCACCAAATTTCGTTCTTCTAGGTTAAACCGTTCGTTTGCAGTAACCGTTTTCAATTTTAGGTTTCACTCTGTTTTCTCCTATAAGGATACATGTATTTGGAACTCTAAATCAAACACGGTTTGTGCTAGCTCTTTGAAACTTGACACAATAAAGCAGTTTCCAGTTCTATCTCTACGCTTTGTTTGCTGTTGATATAGCCCTAAGCAGAGACTGGCGAAAATCACTTTCATGGAAAGGGGTTGCCAAGCTTCCAAAAAACTACGAGTTTCCTGAAATCTCAGCAAACATTTTTTCACCCAATCTTGATGATTCTTTCATGTAATGATCAGTACACCAAAACCACTTGGCTCACCAAATTTCGTTCTTCTAGGTTAAACGGTTCGTTTGCAGTAACCGTTTTCATTTTTAGGTTTCACTCTGTTTTCTCCTATAGGGATACATGTATTTGGAACTCTAAATCAAACACGGTTTGTGCTAGCTCTATGAAACTTGACACAATATAGCAGTTTCCAGTTCTATCTCTATGCTTTGTTTGATGTTGATGTAGCCCTAAGCAGAGACTGGCGAAAATCACTTTCATGGAAAGGGGTTGCCAAGCTTCCAAAAAACTACGAGTTGCCTGAAATCTCCGCAAACATATTTCACCCAATCTTGATGATTCTTTCAGGTAATGATCAGTACACCAAAACCACTTGGCTCACCAAATTTCGTTCTTCTAGGTTAAACCGTTCATTTGCAGTAACCGCTTTCATTTTTAGGTTTCACTCTGTTTTCTCCTATAGGGATACATGTATTTGGAACTCTAAATCAAACACGGTTTGTGCTAGCTCTTTGAAACTTGACACAATAAAGCAGTTTCCAGTTCTATCTCTGTGGTTTGTTTGCTGTTGATGTAGCCCTAAGCAGAGACTGGCGAAAATCACTTTCATGGAAAGGGGTTGCCAAGCTTCCAAAAAACTACGAGTTGCCTGAAATCTCAGCAAACATTTTTTCACCCAATCTTGATGATTCTTTCAGGTAATGATCAGTACACCAAAACCACTTGGCTCACCAAATTTCGTTCTTCTAGGTTAAACCGTTCGTTTGCAGTAACCGTTTTCATTTTTAGGTTTCACTCTGTTTTCTCCTATAGGGATACATGTATTTGGAACTCTAAATCAAACACGGTTTGTGCTAGCTCCTTGAAACTTGACACAATAAAGCAGTTTCCAGTTCTATCTCTATGGTTTGTTTGCTGTTGATGTAGCCCTAAGCAGAGACTGGCGAAAATCACTTTCATGGAAAGGGGTTGCCAAGCTTCCAAAAAACTACGAGTTGCCTGAAATCTCAGCAAACATTTTTTCACCCAATCTTGATGATTCTTTCAGGTAATGATCAGTACACCAAAACCACTTGGCTCACCAAATTTCGTTCTTCTAGGTTAAACCGTTCATTTGCAGTAACCGTTTTCATTTTTAGGTTTCACTCTGTTTTCTCCTATAGGGATACATGTATTTGGAACTCTAAATCAAACACGGTTTGTGCTAGCTCTTTGAAACTTGACACAATAAAGCAGTTTCCAGTTCTATCTCTATGCTTTGTTTGCTGTTGATGTAGCCCTAAGCAGAGACTGGCGAAAATCACTTTCATGGAAAGGGGTTGCCAAGCTTCCAAAAAACTACGAGTTGCCTGAAATCTCAGCAAACATTTTTTCACCCAATCTTGATGATTCTTTCAGGTAATGATCAGTACACCAAAACCACTTGGCTCACCAAATTTCGTTCTTCTAGGTTAAACCGTTCGTTTGCAGTAACCGTTTTCATTTTTAGGTTTCACTCTGTTTTCTCCTATAGGGATACATGTATTTGGAACTCTAAATCAAACACGGTTTGTGCTAGCTCTTTGAAACTTGACACAATAAAGCAGTTTCCAGTTCTATCTCTGTGGTTTGTTTGCTGTTGATGTAGCCCTAAGCAGAGACTGGCGAAAATCACTTTCATTGAAAGGGGTTGCCAAGCTTCCAAAAAACTACGAGTTGCCTGAAATCTCAGCAAACATTTTTTCACCCAATCTTGATGATTCTTTCAGGTAATGATCAGTACACCAAAACCACTTGGCTCACCAAATTTCGTTCTTCTAGGTTAAACCGTTTGTTTGCAGTAACCGTTTTCAATTTTAGGTTTCACTCTGTTTTCTCCTATAAGGATACATGTATTTGGAACTCTAAATCAAACACGGTTTGTGCTAGCTCTTTGAAACTTGACACAATAAAGCAGTTTCCAGTTCTATCTCTACGCTTTGTTTGCTGTTGATATAGCCCTAAGCAGAGACTGGCGAAAATCACTTTCATGGAAAGGGGTTGCCAAGCTTCCAAAAAACTACGAGTTTCCTGAAATCTCAGCAAACATTTTTTCACCCAATCTTGATGATTCTTTCATGTAATGATCAGTACAACAAAACCAGTTGGCTCACCAAATTTCGTTCTTCTAGGATAAACGGTTCGTTTGCAGTAACCGTTTTCATTTTTAGGTTTCACTCTGTTTTCTCCTATAGGGATACATGTATTTGGAACTCTAAATCAAACACGGTTTGTGCTAGCTCTATGAAACTTGACACAATATAGCAGTTTCCAGTTCTATCTCTATGCTTTGTTTGCTGTTGATGTAGCCCTAAGCAGAGACTGGCGAAAATCACTTTCATGGAAAGGGGTTGCCAAGCTTCCAAAAAACTACGAGTTGCCTGAAATCTCCGCAAACATATTTCACCCAATCTTGATGATTCTTTCAGGTAATGATCAGTACACCAAAACCACTTGGCTCACCAAATTTCGTTCTTCTAGGTTAAACCGTTCATTTGCAGTAACCGCTTTCATTTTTAGGTTTCACTCTGTTTTCTCCTATAGGGATACATGTATTTGGAACTCTAAATCAAACACGGTTTGTGCTAGCTCTTTGAAACTTGACACAATAAAGCAGTTTCCAGTTCTATCTCTGTGGTTTGTTTGATGTTGATGTAGCCCTAAGCAGAGACTGGCGAAAATCACTTTAATGGAAAGGGGTTGCCAAGCTTCCAAAAAACTACGAGTTGCCTGAAATCTCAGCAAACATTTTTTCACCCAATCTTGATGATTCTTTCAGGTAATGATCAGTACACGAAAACCACTTGGCTCACCAAATTTCGTTCTTCTAGGTTAAACCATTCGTTTGCAGTAACCGTTTCCATTTTTAGGTTTCACTCTGTTTTCTCCTATAGGGATACATGTATTTGGAACTCTAAATCAAACACGGTTTGTGCTTGCTCCTTGAAACTTGACACAATAAAGCAGTTTCAAGTTCTATCTCTATGGTTTTTTTGCTGTTGATGTAGCCCTAAGCAGAGACTGGCGAAAATCAATTTCATGGAAAGGGGTTGCCAAGCTTCCAAAAAGCTACGAGTTGCCTGAAATCTCAGCAAACATTTTTTCACCCAATCTTGATGATTCTTTCAGGTAATGATCAGTACACCAAATCCATTTGGCTCACCAAATTTCGTTCTTCTAGGTTAAACCGTTCATTTGCAGTAACTGTTTTCATTTTTAGGTTTCACTCTGTTTTCTCCTATAGGGATACATGCATTTGGAACTCTAAATCAAACACGGTTTGTGCTAGCTCTTTGAAACTTGACACAATAAAGCAGTTTCCAGTTCTATCTCTATGCTTTGTTTGCTGTTGATGTAGCCCTAAGCAGAGAGTGGCGAAAATCACTTTCATGGAAAGGGGTTGCCAAGCTTCCAAAAAACTACGAGTTGCCTGAAATATCAGCAAACATTTTTTCACCCAATCTTGATGATTCTTTCAGGTAATGATCAGTACACCAAAACCACTTGGCTCACCAAATTTCGTTCTTCTAGGTTAAACCGTTCGTTTGCAGTAACCGTTTTCAATTTTAGGTTTCACTCTGTTTTCTCCTATAGGGATACATGTATTTGGAACTCTAAATCAAACACGGTTTGTGCTAGCTCTTTGAAACTTGACACAATAAAGCAGTTTCAAGTTCTATCTCTATGGTTTTTGTGCTGTTGATGTAGCCCTAAGCAGAGACTGGCGAAAATCAATTTCATGGAAAGGGGTTGCCAAGCTTCCAAAAAACTACGAGTTGCCTGAAATCTGAGCAAACATTTTTTCACCCAATCTTGATGATTCTTTCAGGTAATGATCAGTACACCAAAACCACTTGGCTCACCAAATTTCGTTTTTCTAGGTTAAACCGTTCGTTTGCAGTAACCGTTTTCATTTTTAGGTTTCACTCTGTTTTCTCCTATAGGGATACATGCATTTGGAACTCTAAATCAAACACGGTTTGTCCTAGCTCTTTGAAACTTGACACAATAAAGCAGTTTCCAGTTCTATCTCTATGTTTGTTTGCTGTTGATGTAGCCCTAAGCAGAGACTGGCGAAAATCACTTTCATTGAAAGGGGTTGCCAAGCTTCCAAAAAACTACGAGTTTCCTGAAATCTCAGGAAACATTTTCTCACCGAATCTTGATGATTCTTTCAGGTAATGATCAGTACACCAAATCCACTTGGCTCACCAAATTTCGTTCTTCTAGGTTAAACCGTTCATTTGCAGTAACTGTTTTCATTTTTAGGTTTCACTCTGTTTTCTCCTATAGGGATACATGCATTTGGAACTCTAAATCAAACACGGTTTGTGCTAGCTCTTTGAAACTTGACACAACAAAGCAGTTTCCAGTTCTATCTCTATGCTTTGTTTGCTGTTGATGTAGCCCTAAGCAGAGAGTGGCGAAAATAACTTTCATGGAAAGGGGTTGCCAAGCTTCCAAAAAACTACGAGTTGCCTGAAATCTCAGCAAACATTTTTTCACCCAATCTTGATGATTCTTTCAGGTAATGATCAGTACACCAAAACCACTTGGCTCACCAAATTTCGTTCTTCTAGGTTAAACCGTTCGTTTGCAGTAACCGTTTTCAATTTTAGTTTTCACTCTGTTTTCTCCTATAGGTATACATGTATTTGGAACTCTAAATCAAACACGGTTTGTGCTAGCTCTTTGAAACTTGACACAATAAAGCAGTTTCCAGTTCTATCTCTATGCTTTGTTTGCTGTTGATTTAGCCCTAAGCAGAGACTGCCGAAAATCACTTTCATGGAAAGGGGTTGCCAAGCTTCCAAAAAACTACGAGTTTCCTGAAATCTCAGCAAACATTTTTTCACCCAATCTTGATGATTCTTTCAGGTAATGATCAGTACACCAAAACCACTTGGGTCACCAAATTTCGTTTTTCTAGGTTAAACCGTTCGTTTTGCAGTAACCGTTTTCATTTTTAGGTTTCACTCTGTTTTCTCCTATAGGGATACATGTATTTGGAACTCTAAATCAAACACGGTTTTTGCTAGCTCTTTGAAACGTGACACAATAAATCAGTTTCCAGTTCTTTCTCTGTGGTTTGTTTGATGTTGATGTAGCCCTAAGCAGAGACTGGCGAAAATCACTTTCATGGAAAGGGGTTGCCAAGCTTCCAAAAAACTACGAGTTCCTGAAATCTCAGCAAACATTTTTTCACCCAATCTTGATGATTCTTTCAGGTAATGATCAGTACACCAAAACCACTTGGCTCACCAAATTTCGTTCTTCTAGGTTAAACCGTTCGTTTGCAGTAACCGTTTTCAATTTTAGGTTTCAGTCTGTTTTCTCCTATAGGGATACATGTATTTGGAACTCTAAATCAAACACGGTTTGTGCTAGCTCTTAGAAACTTGACACAATAAAGCAGTTTCCAGTTCTATCTCTATGGTTTGTTTGCTGTTGATTTAGCCCTAAGCAGAGACTGCCCAAAATCACTTTCATGGAAAGGGGTTGCCAAGCTTCCAAAAAACTACGAGTTTCCTGAAATCTCAGAAAACATTTTTTCACCCAATCTTGATGATTCTTTCAGGTAATGATCAGTACACCAAAACCACTTGGCTCACCAAATTTCGTTCTTCTAGGTTAAACGGTTCGTTTGCAGTAACCGTTTTCATTTTTAGGTTTCACTCTGTTTTCTCCTATAGGGATACATGTATTTGGAACTCTAAATCAAACACGGTTTGTGCTAGCTCTATGAAACTTGACACAATATAGCAGTTTCCAGTTCTATCTCTATGCTTTGTTTGATGTTGATGTAGCCGTAAGCAGAGACTGGCGAAAATCCCTTTCATGGAAAGGGGTTGCCAAGCTTCCAAAAAACTACGAGTTGCCTGAAATCTCCGCAAACATATTTCACCCAATCTTGATGATTCTTTCAGGTAATGATCAGTACACCAAAACCACTTGGCTCACCAAATTTCGTTCTTCTAGGTTAAACCGTTCATTTGCAGTAACCGCTTTCATTTTTAGGTTTCACTCTGTTTTCTCCTATAGGGATACATGTATTTGGAACTCTAAATCAAACACGGTTTGTGCTAGCTCTTTGAAACTTGACACAATAAAGCAGTTTCCAGTTCTATCTCTGTGGTTTGTTTGATGTTGATGTAGCCCTAAGCAGAGACTGGCGAAAATCACTTTCATGGAAAGGGGTTGCCAAGCTTCCAAAAAACTACGAGTTGCCTGAAATCTCAGCAAACATTTTTTCACCCAATCTTGATGATTCTTTCAGGTAAAGTTCAGTACACCAAAACCACTTGGCTCACCAAATTTCGTTCTTCTAGGTTAAACCATTCGTTTGCAGTAACCGTTTTCATTTTTAGGTTTCACTCTGTTTTCTCCTATAGGGATACATGTATTTGGAACTCTAAATCAAACACGGTTTGTGCTTGCTCCTTGAAACTTGACACAATAAAGCAGTTTCAAGTTCTATCTCTATGGTTTTTTTGCTGTTGATGTAGCCCTAAGCAGAGACTGGCGAAAATCAATTTCATGGAAAGGGGTTGCCAAGCTTCCAAAAAACTACGAGTTGCCTGAAATCTCAGCAAACATTTTTTCACCCAATCTTGATGATTCTTTCAGGTAATGATCAGTACACCAAAACCACTTGGCTCACCAAATTTCGTTTTTCTAGGTTAAACCGTTCGTTTGCAGTAACCGTTTTCATTTTTAGGTTTCACTCTGTTTTCTCCTATAGGGATACATGTATTTGGAACTCTAAATCAAACACGGTTTGTGCTAGCTCTTTGAAACTTGACACAATAAAGCAGTTTCCAGTTCTATCTCTGTGGTTTGTTTGATGTTGATGTAGCCCTAAGCAGAGACTGGCGAAAATCACTTTCATGGAAAGGGGTTGCCAAGCTTCCAAAAAACTATGAGTTGCCTGAAATCTCAGCAAACATTTTTTCACCCAATCTTGATGATTCTTTCAGGTAATGATCAGTACACCAAAACCACTTGGCTCACCAAATTTCGTTCTTCTAGGTTAAACCATTCGTTTGCAGTAACCGTTTCCATTTTTAGGTTTCACTCTGTTTTCTCCTATAGGGATACATGTATTTGGAACTCTAAATCAAACACGGTTTGTGCTTGCTCCTTGAAACTTGACACAATAAAGCAGTTTCAAGTTCTATCTCTATGGTTTTTTTGCTGTTGAAAGCAGAGACTGGCAAAAATCAATTTCATGGAAAGGGGTTCCCAAGCTTCCAAAAAACTACGAGTTGCCTGAAATCTCAGCAAACATTTCTCACCGAATCTTGATGATTCTTTCAGGTAATGATCTGTACACCAAATCCACTTGGCTCACCAAATTTCGTTCTTCTAGGTTAAACCGTTCATTTGCAATAAACTGTTTCATTTTTAGGTTTCACTCTGTTTTCTCCTATAGGGATACATGCATTTGGAACTCTAAATCAAACACGGTTTGTGCTAGCTCTTTGAAACTTGACACAATAAAGCAGTTTCCAGTTCTATCTCTATGCTTTGTTTGCTGTTGATGTAGCCCTAAGCAGAGAGTGGCGAAATCACTTTCATGGAAAGGGGTTGCCAAGCTTCCAAAAAACTACGAGTTGCCTGAAATATCAGCAAACATTTTTTCACCCAATCTTGATGATTCTTTCAGGTAATGATCAGTACACCAAAACCACTTGGGCTCACCAAATTTCGTTCTTCTAGGTTAAACCGTTCGTTTGCAGTAACCGTTTTCAATTTTAGTTTTCACTCTGTTTTCTCTCATAGGTATACATGTATTTGGAACTCTAAATCAAACACGGTTTGTGCTAGCTCTTTGAAACTTGACACAATAAAGCAGTTTCCAGTTCTATCTCTATGCTTTGTTTGCTGTTGATTTAGCCCTAAGCAGAGACTGCCGAAATCACTTTCATGGAAAGGGGTTGCCAAGCTTCCAAAAAACTACGAGTTTCTGAAATCTCAGCAAACATTTTTTCACCCAATCTTGATGATTCTTTCAGGTAATGATCGGTACACCAAAACCACTTGGCTCACCAAATTTCGTTCTTCCAGGTTAAACCGTTCGTTTGCAGTAACGTTTTCATTTTTAGGTTTCACTCTGTTTTCTCCTATAGGGATACATGTATTTGGAACTCTAAATCAAACACGGTTTGTGCTAGCTCTTTGAAACTTGACACAATAAAGCAGTTTCCAGTTCTATCTCTGTGGTTTGTTTGATGTTGATGTAGCCCTAAGCAGAGACTGGCGAAAATCACTTTCATGGAAGGGTTGCCAAGCTTCCGAAAAACTAGGAGTTGCCTGAAATCTCAGCAAACATTTTTTCACCCAATCTGATGATTCTTTCAGGTAATGATCAGTACACCAAAACCACTTGGCTCACCAAATTTCGTTCTTCTAGGTTAACCATTCGTTTGCAGTAACCGTTTTCATTTTTAGGTTTCACTCTGTTTTCTTCTATAGGGATACATGCATTTGGAACTCTAAATCAAACACGGTTTGTGCTAGCTCTTGGAAACTTGACACAATAAAGCAGTTTCCAGTTCTATCTCTATGCTTTGTTTGCTGTTGATGTAGCCCTAAGCAGAGAGTGGCGAAAATCACTTTCGTGGAAAGGGGTTGCCAAGCTTCCAAAAAACTACGAGTTGCCTGAAATATCAGCAAACATTTTTCACCCAATCTTGATGATTCTTTCAGGTAATGATCAGTACACCAAAACCACTTGGCTCACCAAATTTCGTTCTTCTAGGTTAAACGGTTCGTTTGCAGTAACCGTTTTCATTTTTAGGTTTCACTCTGTTTTCTCCTATAGGGATACATGTATTTGGAACTCTAAATCAAACACGGGTTTGTGCTAGCTCTATGAAACTTGACACAATATAGCAGTTTCCAGTTCTATCTCTATGCTTTGTTTGATGTTGATGTAGCCGTAAGCAGAGACTGGCGAAAATCCCTTTCATGGAAAGGGGTTGCCAAGCTTCCAAAAAACTACGAGTTGCCTGAAATCTCCGCAAACATATTTCACCCAATCTTGATGATTCTTTCAGGTAATGATCAGTACACCAAAACCACTTGGCTCACCAAATTTCGTTCTTCTAGGTTAAACCATTCATTTGCAGTTAACCGCTTTCATTTTTAGGTTTCACTCTGTTTTCTCCTATAGGGATACATGTATTTGGAACTCTAAATCAAACACGGTTTGTGCTTGCTCCTTGAAACTTGACACAATAAAGCAGTTTCAAGTTCTATCTCTATGGTTTTTTTGCTGTTGATGTAGCCCTAAGCAGAGACTGGCGAAAATCAATTTCATGGAAAGGGGTTGCCAAGCTTCCAAAAAACTACGAGTTGCCTGAAATCTCAGCAAACATTTTTTCACCCAATCTTGATGATTCTTTCAGGTAATGATCAGTACACCAAAACCACTTGGCTCACCAAATTTCGTTTTTCTAGGTTAAACCGTTCGTTTGCAGTAACCGTTTTCATTTTTAGGTTTCACTCTGTTTTCTCCTATAGGGATACATGTATTTGAACTCTAAATCAAACACGGTTTGTGCTAGCTCTTTGAAACTTGACACAATAAAGCAGTTTCCAGTTCTATCTCTGTGGTTTGTTGATGTTGATGTAGCCCTAAGCAGAGACTGGCGAAAATCACTTTCATGGAAAGGGGTTGCCAAGCTTCCAAAAACTATGAGTTGCCTGGAAATCTCAGCAAACATTTTTTCACCCAATCTTGATGATTCTTTCAGGTAATGATCAGTACACCAAAACCACTTGGCTCACCAAATTTCGTTCTTCTAGGTTAAACCATTCGTTTGCAGTAACCGTTTCCATTTTAGTTTCACTCTGTTTTCTCCTATAGGGATACATGTATTTGGAACTCTAAATCAAACACGGTTTGTGCTTGCTCCTTGAAACTTGACACAATAAAGCAGTTTCAAGTTCTATCTCTATGGTTTTTTGCTGTTGATGTAGCCCAAGCAGAGACTGGCAAAATCAATTTCATGGAAAGGGTTCCAAGCTTCCAAAAACTACGAGTTGCCTGAAATCTCAGCAAACATTTTCTCACCGAATCTTGATGATTCTTTCAGGTAATGATCAGTACACCAAATCCACTTGGCTCACCAAATTTCGTTCTTCTAGGTTAAACCGTTCAGTTTGCAATAACTGTTTTCATTTTTAGGTTTCACTCTGTTTTCTCCTATAGGGATACATGCATTTGGAACTCTAAATCAAACACGGTTTGTGCTAGCTCTTTGAAAACTTGACACAATAAAGCAGTTTCCAGTTCTATCTCTATGCTTTGTTTGCTGTTGATGTAGCCCTAAGCAGAGAGTGGCGAAAATCACTTTCATGGAAAGGGGTTGCCAAGCTTCCAAAACACTACGAGTTGCCTGAAATATCAGCAAACATTTTTTCACCCAATCTTGATGATTCTTTCAGGTAATGATCAGTACACCAAAACCACTTGGCTCACCAAATTTCGTTCTTCTAGGTTAAACCGTTCGTTTGCAGTAACCGTTTTCAATTTTAGTTTTCACTCTGTTTTCTCCTATAGGTATACATGTATTTGGAACTCTAAATCAAACACGGTTTGTGCTAGCTCTTTGAAACTTGACACAATAAGCAGTTTTCCCAGTTCTGTCTCTATCCTTTGTTTGCTGTTGATTTAGCCCTAAGCAGAGACTGCCGAAAATCACTTTCATGGAAAGGGGTTGCCAAGCTTCCAAAAAACTACGAGTTTCCTGAAATCTCAGCAAACATTTTTTCACCCAATCTTGATGATTCTTTCAGGTAATGATCGGTACACCAAAACCACTTGGCTCACCAAATTTCGTTCTTCCAGGTTAAACCGTTCGTTTGCAGTAACCGTTTTCATTTTTAGGTTTCACTCTGTTTTCTCCTATAGGGATACATGTATTTGGAACTCTAAATCAAACACGGTTTGTGCTAGCTCTTTGAAACTTGACACAATAAAGCAGTTTCCAGTTCTATCTCTGTGGTTTGTTTGATGTTGATGTAGCCCTAAGCAGAGACTGGCGAAAATCACTTTCATGGAAAGGGGTTGCCAAGCTTCCGAAAAACTAGGAGTTGCCTGAAATCTCAGCAAACATTTTTTTCACCCAATCTTGATGATTCTTTCAGGTAATGATCAGTACACCAAAACCACTTGGCTCACCAATTTCGTTCTTCTAGGTTAAACCATTCGTTTGCAGTAACCGTTTCCATTTTTAGGTTTCACTCTGTTTTCTCCTATAGGGATACATGTATTTGGAACTCTAAATCAACACGGTTTGTGCTTGCTCCTTGAAACTTGACACAATAAAGCAGTTTCAAGTTCTATCTCTATGGTTTTTTTGCTGTTGATGTAGCCCTAAGCAGAGACTGGCAAAAATCAATTTCATGGAAAGGGGTTCCCAAGCTTCCAAAAAACTACGAGTTGCCTGAAATCTCAGCAAATATTTTCTCACCGAAACTTGATGATTCTTTCAGGTAATGATCAGTACACCAAATCCACTTGGCTCACCAAATTCGTTCTTCTAGGTTAAACCGTTCATTTGCAGTAACTGTTTTCATTTTGAGGTTTCACTCTGTTTTCCTTCTATAGGGATACATGCATTTGAAACTCTAAATCAAACACGGTTTGTGCTAGCTCTTGAAACTTGACACAATAAAGCAGTTTCCAGTTCTATCTCTATGCTTTGTTTGCTGTTGATGTAGCCCTAAGCAGAGAGTGGCGAAAATCACTTTCATGGAAACGGGTTGCCAAGCTTCCAAAAAACTAACGAGTTGCCTGAAATATCAGCAAACATTTTTTCACCCAATCTTGATGATTCTTTCAGGTAATGATCAGTACACAAAACCACTTGGCTCACCAAATTTCGTTCTTCTAGGTTAAACCGTTCGTTTGCAGTAACCGTTTCCATTTTAGGTTTCACTCTGTTTTCCTCCTATAGGGATACATGTATTTGGAACTCTAAATCAAACACGTTTGTGCTTGCTCCTTGAAACTTGACACAATAGAGCAGTTTCACGTTCTATTTCTATGGTTTTTTTGCTGTTGATGTAGCCCTAAGCAGAGAATGGCGAAAATCAATTTCATGGAAAGGGGTTGCCAAGCTTCCAAAAAACTACGAGTTGCATGAAATCTCAGCAAACATTTTTTCCACCCAATCTTGATGATTCTTTCAGGTAATGATCAGTACACCAAAACCACTTGGCTCACCAAATTTCGTTCTTCTAGGTTAAACGGTTCGTTTGCAGTAACCGTTTTCATTTTTAGGTTTCACTCTGTTTTCTCCTATAGGGATACATGTATTTGGAACTCTAAATCAAACACGGTTTGTGCTAGCTCTATGAAACTTGACACATTATAGCAGTTTCCAGTTCTATCTCTATGCTTTGTTTGCTGTTGATTTAGCCCTAAGCAGAGACTGGCGAAAATCACTTTCATGGAAAGGGGTTGCCAAGCTTCCAAAAACTACGAGTTGCCTGAAATCTCAGCAAACATTTTTTCACCCAATCTTGATGATTCTTTCAGGTAATGATCAGTACACCCAAAACCACTTGAGCTCACCAAATTTCGTTCTTCTAGGTTAAACCGTTCATTTGCAGTAACCGCTTTCATTTTTAGGTTTCACTCTGTTTTCTCCTATAGGGATACATGTATTTGGAACTATAAATCAAACACGGTTTGTGCTAGCTCTTTGAAACTTGACACAATAAAGCAGTTTCCAGTTCTATCTCTATGGTTTGTTTGCTGTTGATTTAGCCCTAAGCAGAGACTGCCCAAAATCACTTTCATGGAAAGGGGTTGCCAAGCTTCCAAAAAACTACGAGTTTCCTGAAATCTCAGCAAACATTTTTTCACCGAATCTTGATGATTCTTTCAGGTAATGATCAGTACACCAAAACCACTTGGCTCACTAAATTTCGTTCTTCTAGGTTAAACCGTTCGTTTGCAGTAACCGTTTTCATTTTTAGGTTTCACTCTGTTTTCTCCTATAGGGATACATGTATTTGGAACTCTAAATCAAACACGGTTTGTGCTAGCTCTTTGAAACTTGACACAATAAAGCAGTTTCCAGTTCTATCTCTGTGTTTGTTTGCTGTTCATGTAGCCCTAAGCAGAGACTGGCGAAAATCACTTTCATGGAAAGGGGTTGCCAAGCTTCCAAAAAACTACGAGTTGCTGAAATCTCAGCAAACATTTTTTCACCCAATCTTGGATGATTCTTCAGGGTAATGATCAGACACCAAAACCACTTGGCTCACCAAATTTCGTTCTTCTAGGTAAACCGTTCATTTGCAGTAACCGCTTTCATTTTTAGGTTTCACACTGTTTTCTCCTATAGGGGTACATGTATTTGGAACTCTAAATCAAACACGGTTTGTGCTAGCTCCTTGAAACTTGACACAATAAAGCAGTTTCCAGTTCTATCTCTATGCTTTGTTTGCTGTTGATGTAGCCCTAAGCAGAGACTGGCGAAAATCACTTTCATGGAAAGGGGTTGCCAAGATTCCAAAAAACTACGAGTTGCCTGAAATCTCAGCAAACATTTTTTCACCCAATCTTGATGATTCTTTCAGGTAATGATCAGTACACCAAAACCACTTGGCTCACCAAATTTCGTTCTTCTAGGTTAAACGGTTCGTTTGAAGTAACCGTTTTCATTTTTAGGTTTCACTCTGTTTTCTCCTATAGTGATACATGTATTTGGAACTCTAAATCAAACACGGTTTGTGCTAGCTCTATGAAACTTGACACAATATAGCAGTTTCCAGTTCTATCTCTATGCTTTGTTTGATGTTGAAGTAGCCCTAAGCAGAGACTGGCGAAAATCACTTTCATGGAAAGGGGTTGCCAAGCTTCCAAAAAACTACGAGTTGCCTGAAATCTCCGCAAACATATTTCACCCAATCTTAATGATTCTTTCAGGTAATGATCAGTACACCAAAACCACTTGGCTCACCAAATTTCGTTCTTCTAGGTTAAACCGTTCATTTGCAGTAACCCGCTTTCATTTTTAGGTTTCACTCTGTTTTCTCCTATAGGGATACATGCATTTGGAACTCTAAATCAAACACGGTTTGTGCTAGCTCTTTGAAACTTGACACAATAAAGCAGTTTCCAGTTCTATCGCTGTGGTTTGTTTGCTGTTGATGTAGCCCTAAGCAGAGACTGGCGAAAATCACTTTCATGGAAAGGGGTTGCCAAGCTTCCAAAAAACTACGAGTTGCCTGAAATGTCAGCAAACATTTTTCACCCAATCTTGATGATTCTTTCAGGTAATGATCAGTACACCATAACCACTTGGCTCACCAAATTTCGTTCTTCTAAGTTAAACATTTCGTTTGCAGTAACCGTTTTCATTTTTAGGTTTCACTCTGTTTTCTCCTATAGGGATACATGCATTTGGAACTCTAAATCAGCACGGTTTGTGCTAGCTCTTTGAAACTTGACACAATAAAGCAGTTTCCAGTTCTATCTCTATGCTTTGTTTTATGTTGATGTAGCCCTAAGCAGAGACTGGCGAAAATCACTTTCATGGAAAGGGGTTGCCAAGCTTCCAAAAAACTACGAGTTGCCTGAAATCTCAGCAAACATTTTTTCACCCAATCTTGATGATTCTTTCAGGTAATGATCAGTACACCATAACCACTTGGCTCACCAAATTTCGTTCTTCTAAGTTAAACCGTTCGTTTGCAGTAACCGTTTTCATTTTTAGGTTTCACTCTGTTTTCTCCTATAGGGATACATGCATTTGGAACTCTAAATCAAACACGGTTTGTCCTAGCTCTTTGAAACTTGACACAATAAAGCAGTTTCCAGTTCTATCTCTATGCTTTGTTTGCTATTGATGTAGCCCTAAGCAGAGACTGGCGAAAATCACTTTCATGGAAAGGGGTTGCCAAGCTTCCAAAAAACTACGAGTTGCCTGAAAGCTCAGCAAACATTTTTTCACCCAATCTTGATGATTCTTTCAGGTAATGATCAGTACACCAAAACCACTTGGCTCACCAAATTTCGTTCTTCTAGGTTAAACCGTTCGTTTTCAGTAACCGTTTTCAATTTTAGGTTTCACTCTGTTTTCTCCTATAAGGATACATGTATTTGGAACTCTAAATCAAACACGGTTTGTGCTAGCTCTTTGAAACTTGACACAATAAAGCAGTTTCCAGTTCTATCTCTACGCTTTGTTTGCTGTTGATATAGCCCTAAGCAGAGACTGGCGAAAATCACTTTCATGGAAAAAGGTTGCCAAGCTTCCAAAAAACTACGAGTTGCCTGAAATCTCAGCAAACATTTTTTCACCCAATCTTGATGATTCTTTCATGTAATGATCAGTACACCAAAACCACTTGGCTCACCAAATTTCGTTCTTCTAGGTTAAACGGTTCGTTTGCAGTAACCGTTTTCATTTTTAGGTTTCACTCTGTTTTCTCCTATAGGGATACATGTGTTTGGAACTCTAAATCAAACACGGTTTGTGCTAGCTCTTTGAAACTTGACACAATAAAGCAGTTTCCAGTTCTATCTCTTGGTTTGTTTGCTGTTCATGTAGCCCTAAGCAGAGACTGGCGAAAATCACTTTCATGGAAAGGGGTTGCCAAGCTTCCAAAAAACTACGAGTTGCCTGAAATCTCAGCAAACATTTTTTCACCCAATCTTGATGATACTTTCAGGTAATGATCAGTACACAAAAACCACTTGGCTCACCAAATTTCGTTCTTCTAGGTTAAACCGTTCATTTGCAGTAACCGCTTTCATTTTTAGGTTTCACTCTGTTTTCTCCTATAGGGATACATGTATTTGGAACTCTAAATCAAACACGGTTTGTGCTAGCTCCTTGAAACTTGACACAATAAAGCAGTTTCCAGTTCTATCTCTATGGTTTGTTTGCTGTTGATGTAGCCCTAAGCAGAGACTGGCGAAAATCACTTTCATGGAAAGGGGTTGCCAAGCTTCCAAAAAACTACGAGTTGCCTGAAATGTCCGCAAACATATTTCACCCAATCTTGATGATTCTTTCAGGTAATGATCAGTACACCAAAACCACTTGGCTCACCAAATTTCGTTCTTCTAGGTTAAACCGTTCGTTTGCAGTAACCGTTTTCATTTTTAGGTTTCACTCTGTTTTCTCCTATAGGGATACATGTATTTGGAACTCTAAATCAAACACGGTTTGTGCTAGCTCTTTGAAACTTGACACAATAAAGCAGTTTCAAGTTCTGTCTCAATGCTTTGTTTGCTGTTCATGTAGCCCTAAGCAGAGACTGGCGAAAATCACTTTCATGGAAAGGGGTTGCCAAGCTTCCAAAAAACTACGAGTTAACTGAAATCTCAGCAAACATTTTTCACCCAATCTTGATGATTCTTTCAGGTAATGATCAGTACACCAAAACCACTTGGCTCACCAAATTTCGTTCTTCTAGGTTAAACGGTTCGTTTGCAGTAACCGTTTTCATTTTTAGGTTTCACTCTGTTTTCTCCTATAGTGATACATGTATTTGGAACTCTAAATCAAACACGGTTTGCGCTAGCTCTATGAAACTTGACACAATATAGCAGTTTCCAGTTCTATCTCTATGCTTTGTTTTATGTTGATGTAGCCCTAAGCAGAGACTGGCGAAAATCACTTTCATGGAAAGGGGTTGCCAAGCTTCCAAAAAACTACGAGTTGCCTGAAATGTCCGCAAACATATTTCACCCAATCTTGATGATTCTTTCAGGTAATGATCAGTACACCAAAACCACTTGGCTCACCAAATTTCGTTCTTCTAGGTTAAACCGTTCATTTGCAGTAACCGCTTTCATTTTTAGGTTTCACTCTGTTTTCTCCTATAGGGGTACATGTATTTGGAACTCTAAATCAAACACGGTTTGTGCTAGCTCCTTGAAACTTGACACAATAAAGCAGTTTCCAGTTCTATCTCTATGCTTTGTTTGCTGTTGATGTAGCCCTAATCAGAGACTGGCGAAAATCACTTTCATGGAAAGGGACTCTGTTTTCTCCTATAGGGATACATGTATTTGGAACTCTAAATCAAACACGGTTTGTGCTAGCTCTTTGAAACTCGACACAATAAAGCAGTTTCCAGTTCTATCTCTATGCTTTGTTTGCTGTTGATGTAGCCCTAAGCAGAGACTGGCAAAAATCACTTTCATGGAAAGGGGTTGCCAAGCTTCCAAAAAACTACAAGTTGCCTGAAATCTCAGCAAACATTTTTTAACCCAATCTTGATGATTCTTTCAGGTAATGATCAGTACACCAAAACCACTTGGCTCACCAAATTTCGTTCTTCTAAGTTAAACCGTTCGTTTGCAGTAAACGTTTTTATTTTTAGGTTTCACTCTGTTTTGTCCTATAGGGATACTTGTATTTGGAACTCTAAATCAAACACGGTTGTGCTAGCTCTTTGAAACTTGAAACAATAAAGCAGTTTCACGTTCTATCTCTATGCTTTGTTTGCTGTTGATGTAGCCCTAAGCAGAGACTGGCGAAAATCACTTTCATGGAAATGGGTTGCCAAGCTTCCAAAAAACTACGAGTTGCCTGAAATCTCAGCAAACACTTTTTCACCCAATCTTGATGATTCTTTCAGGTAATGATCAGTACACCAAAACCACTTGTCTCACCAAATTTCATTCTTCTAGGTTAAACCGTTCGTTTGCAGTAACCGTTTTCATTTTTAGGTTTCACTCTGTTTTCTCCTATACGGATACATGTATTTGGAACTCTAAATTAAACACGGTTTGTGCTAGCTCTTTGAAACTTGACACAATAAAGCAGTTTCAAGTTCTATCTCTATGCTTTGTTTGCTGTTCATGTAGCCCTAAGCAGAGACTGGCGAAAATCACTTTCATGGAAAGGGGTTGCCAAGCTTCCAAAAAACTACGAGTTGCCTGAAATCTCAGCAAACACTTTTTCACCCAATCTTGATGATTCTTTCAGGTAATGATCAGTACACCAAAACCACTTGGCTCACCAAATTTCGTTCTTCTAGGTTAAACCGTTCGTTTGTAGTAACCGTTTTCATTTTTAGGTTTCACTCTGTTTTCTCCTATAGGGATACATGTATTTGGAACTCTAAATCAAACACGGTTTGTGCTAGCTCTTTGAAACTTGACACAATAAAGCAGTTTCCAGTTCTATCTCTATGCTTTGATTTCTGTTGATGTAGCCCTAAGCAGAGACTGGCGAAAATCACTTTCATGGAAAAGGGTTGCCAAGCTTCCATAAAACTACGAGTTGCCTGAAATCTCAGCAAACATTTTTTCACCCAATCTTGATGATTCTTTCAGGTAATGATCAGTACACCAAAACCACTTGGATCACCAAATTTCGTTATTCTAGGTTAAACCGTTCGTTTGCAGTAACCGTTTTCATTTTTTGGTTTCACTCTGTTTTCTCCTATAGGGATACATGTATTTGAACGCTAAATCAAACACGGTTTGTGCTAGCTATTTGACACTTGACACAATAAAGCAGTTTCAAGTTCTATCTCTATGCTTTGTTTGCTGTTGATGTAGCCCTAAGCAGAGACTGGCGAAAATCACTTTCATATAAAGGGGTTGCCAAGGTTCCAAAAAACTACGAGTTGCCTGAAATCTCAGCAAACATTTTTTCACCCAATCTTGATGATTCTTTCAGGTAATGATCAGTACACCAAAACCACTTGGCTCACCAAATTTCGTTCTTCTAGGTTAAACCGTTCATTTGCAGTAACCGTTTTCATTTTAGGTTTCACTCTGTTTTCTCCTATAGGGATACATGTATTTGAAACTCTAAATCAAACACGGTTTGTGCGAGCTCTTTGAAACTTGACACAATAAAGCAGTTTCAAGTTCTATCTCTATGCTTTGTTTGCTGTTGATGTAGCCCTAAGCAGAGACTGGCGAAAATAACTTTCATGAAAAGGTGCTCCCAAGCTTCAAAAAAACTACGAGTTGCCTGAAATCTCAGCAAACATTTTTTCACCCAATCTTGATGATTCTTCCAGGTAATTTTCAGTACACCAAAACCACTTGGCTCACCAAATTTCGTTCTTCTAGGTTAAACCGTTCGTTTCCAGTAACCATTTTCATTTTTAGGTTTCACTCTGTTTTCTCCTATAGGGATACAGGCATTTGGAACTCTAAATCAAACACGGTTTGTGCTAGCTGTTTGAAACTTGACACAATAAAGCAGTTTCCATTTCTATCTCTATGCTTTGTTTGCTGTTGTTGTAGCCCTAAGCAGAGACTGGCGAAAATCACTTTCATGGAAAGGGGTTGCCAAGCTTCCAAAAACTACGAGATACCTGAAATCTCAGCAAACATTTTCTCACCCAATCTTGATGATTCTTTTAGGTAATGATCAGTACACCAAACCAACTTGGCTTACCAAATTTCGTTCTTCCAGGTTAAAGCGTTCGTTTGCAGTAACCGTTTTCATTTTTAGGTTTCACTCTGTTTTCTCCTATAGGGATAGATGTATTTGGAACTCGAAATCAAACATGGTTTGTGCTAGCTTTTTGGAACTTGACACAATAAAGCAGTTTCACGTTCTATCTCTATGGTTTGTTTGCTGTTGATGTAGCCCTAAGCAGAGACTGGCGAAAATCACTTTCATGGAAAGGGGTTTCCAAGCTTCCACAAAACTAGGAGTTTCCTGAAATCTCAGCAAACATTTTTTCACCCAATCTTGATGATTCTTTCAGGTAATGATCAGTACACCAAAACCACTTGGCTCACCAAATTTCGTTCTTCTAGGTTAAACCGTTCGTTTGCAGTAACCGTTTTCATTTTTAGGTTTTACTCTGTTTTCTCCTACAGAGATACATGTATTTGGAACTCTAAATCAAACACGGTTTGTGCTAGCTCTTTGAAACTTGAAACAATAAAGCAGTTTCAAGTTCTATCTCTACGCTTTGTTTGCTATTGATGTAGCCCTAAGCAGAGACTAGCGAAAATCACTTTCATGGAAAGGGGTTGCCAAGCTTCCAAAAAACTGCGAGTTGCCTGAAATCTCAGCAATCATTTTTTCACCCAATCTTGATGATTCTTTCAGGTAATGATCAGTACACCAAAACCTCTTGACTCACCAAATTTCGTTCTTCTAGGTTAAACCGTTCGTTTGCAGTAACCGTTTTCAATTTTAGGTTTCACTCTGTTTTCTCCTATAGGGATACATGCATTTGGAACTCTAAATCAAACACGGTTTGTGCTAGCTCTTTGAAACTTGACACAATAAAGCAGTTTCCAGTTCTATCTCTATGCTTTGATTTCTGTTGATGTAGCCCTAAGCAGAGACTGGCGAAAATCACTTTCATGGAAAAGGGTTGCCAAGCTTCCATAAAACTACGAGTTGCCTGAAATCTCAGCAAACATTTTTTCACCCAATCTTGATGATTCTTTCAGGTAATTATCAGTACACCAAAACCACTTGGATCACCAAATTTCGTTATTCTAGGTTAAACCGTTCGTTTGCAGTAACCGTTTTCATTTTTTGGTTTCACTCTGTTTTCTCCTATAGGGATACATGTATTTGAACGCTAAATCAAACACGGTTTGTGCTAGCTATTTGACACTTGACACAATAAAGCAGTTTCAAGTTCTATCTCTATGCTTTGTTTGCTGTTGATGTAGCCCTAAGCAGAGACTGGCGAAAATCACTTTCATATAAAGGGGTTGCCAAGGTTCCAAAAAACTACGAGTTGCCTGAAATCTCAGCAAACATTTTTTCACCCAATCTTGATGATTCTTTCAGGTAATGATCAGTACACCAAAACCACTTGGCTCACCAAATTTCGTTCTTCTAGGTTAAACCGTTCATTTGCAGTAACCGTTTTCATTTTTAGGTTTCACTCTGTTTTCTCCTATAGGGATACATGTATTTGAAACTCTAAATCAAACACGGTTTGTGCGAGCTCTTTGAAACTTGACACAATAAAGCAGTTTCAAGTTCTATCTCTATGCTTTGTTTGCTGTTGATGTAGCCCTAAGCAGAGACTGGCGAAAATAACTTTCATGAAAAGGTGCTCCCAAGCTTCAAAAAACTACGAGTTGCCTGAAATCTCAGCAAACATTTTTTCACCCAATCTTGATGATTCTTCCAGGTAATTTTCAGTACACCAAAACCACTTGGCTCACCAAATTTCGTTCTTCTAGGTTAAACCGTTCGTTTGCAGTAACCATTTTCATTTTTAGGTTTCACTCTGTTTTCTCCTATAGGGATACAGGCATTTGGAACTCTAAATCAACACGGTTTGTGCTAGCTGTTTGAAACTTGACACAATAAAGCAGTTTCCATTTCTATCTCTATGCTTTGTTTGCTGTTGTTGTAGCCCTAAGCAGAGACTGGCGAAAATCACTTTCATGGAAAGGGGTTGCCAAGCTTCCAAAAAACTACGAGATACCTGAAATCTCAGCAAACATTTTCTCACCCAATCTTGATGATTCTTTTAGGTAATGATCAGTACACCAAACCAACTTGGCTTACCAAATTTCGTTCTTCCAGGTTAAAGCGTTCGTTTGCAGTAACCGTTTTCATTTTTAGGTTTCACTCTGTTTTCTCCTATAGGGATAGATGTATTTGGAACTCGAAATCAAACATGGTTTGTGCTAGCTTTTTGGAACTTGACACAATAAAGCAGTTTCACGTTCTATCTCTATGGTTTGTTTGCTGTTGATGTAGCCCTAAGCAGAGACTGGCGAAAATCACTTTCATGGAAAGGGGTTTCCAAGCTTCCACAAAACTAGGAGTTTCCTGAAATCTCAGCAAACATTTTTTCACCCAATCTTGATGATTCTTTCAGGTAATGATCAGTACACCAAAACCACTTGGCTCACCAAATTTCGTTCTTCTAGGTTAAACCGTTCGTTTGCAGTAACCGTTTTCATTTTTAGGTTTTACTCTGTTTTCTCCTACAGAGATACATGTATTTGGAACTCTAAATCAAACACGGTTTGTGCTAGCTCTTTGAAACTTGAAACAATAAAGCAGTTTCAAGTTCTATCTCTACGCTTTGTTTGCTATTGATGTAGCCCTAAGCAGAGACTGGCGAAAATCACTTTCATGGAAAGGGGTTGCCAAGCTTCCAAAAACTGCGAGTTGCCTGAAATCTCAGCAATCATTTTTTCACCCAATCTTGATGATTCTTTCAGGTAATGATCAGTACACCAAAACCACTTGACTCACCAAATTTCGTTCTTCTAGGTTAAACCGTTCGTTTGCAGTAACCGTTTTCAATTTTAGGTTTCACTCTGTTTTCTCCTATAGGGATACATGCATTTGGAACTCTAAATCAAACACGGTTTGTGCTAGCTCTTTGAAACTTGACAAAATAAAGCAGTTTCAAGTTCTCTCTCTATGCTTTGTTTGCTGTTGATGTAGCCCTAAGTAGAGACTGGCGAAAATCACTTTCATGGAAAGGGGTTGCCAAGCTTCCAAAAAACTACGAGTTGCCTGAAATCTCAGCAAACATTTTTTCACCCAATCTTGATGATTCTTTCAGGTAATGATCAGTACACCAAAACCACTTGGCTCACCAAATTTCGTTCTTCTAGGTTAAACCGTTGGTTTGCAGTAACCGTTTTCATTTTTAGGTTTCACTCTGTTTTCTCCTATAGGGATACATGTATTTGGAACTCTAAATCAAACATGGTTTGTGCTAGCTCTTTGAAACTTGATACAATAAAGCAGTTTCAAGTTCTATCTCAATGCTTTGTTTGCTGTTGATGTAGCCCTAAGCAGAGAATGGCGAAAATCACATTCATGGAAAGGGGTTGCCAAACTTCCAAAAACTACGAGTTTCCTGAAATCTCAGCAAACATTTTTTCCCCAATCTTGATGATTCTTTCAGGTAATGATCAGTACACCAAAACCACTTGGCTCACAAAATATCGTTCTTCTAGGTTAAACCGTTCGTTTGCGATAACCGTTTTCATTTTTAGGTTTCACTCTGTTTTCTCCTATAGGGATATATGTATTTGGAACTCTAAATCAAAAATGGTTGTGCTAGCTCTTTGAAACTTGACACAATAAAGCAGTTTCAAGTTCTATCTCTATGCTTTGTTTGCTGTTGATGTAGCCCTAAGCAGAGACTGGCGAAAATCACTTTCATGGAAAGGGGTTGCCAAGCTTCCAAAAAACTACGAGTTGCCTGAAATCTCAGCAAACATTTTTTCACCCAATCTTGATGATTCTTTCAGGTAATGCTCAGTACACCAAAACCACTTGGCTCACCAAATTTCGTTCTCTATGTTAAACCGTTCACTTGCAGTAACCGTTTTCATTTTTAGGTTTCACTCTGTTTACTCCTATAGGGATACATGTATTTGGAACTCTAAATCAAACACGGTTTGTGCTAGCTCTATGAAACTTGACACAATAAAGCAGTTTCAAGTTCTATCTGTATGCTTTGTTTGCTGTTGATGTAGCCCTAAGCAGAGACTGGCGAAAATCACTTTCATGAAAAGTGGTTGCCAATCTTCCATAAAAACTACGAGTTTCCTGAAATCTCAGCAAACATTTTTTCACCCAATCTTGATGATTCTTTCAGGTAATGATCAGTACACCAAAACCACTTGGATCACCAAATTTCGTTCTTCTAGGTTAAACCGTTCGTTTGCAGTAACCGTTTTCATTTTTTAGGTTTCACTCTGTTTTCTCCTATAGGGATACATGTATTTGGAACTCTAAATCAAACACAGTTTGTGCTAGCTCTTTGAAACTTGACACAATAAAGCAGTATCCAGTTCTATCTCTATGGTTTGTTTGCTGTTGATGCAGCCCTAAGCAGAGACTGGCGAAAATCACTTTCATGGAAAGGGGTTGCCAAGCTTCCAAAAAACTACGAGTTGCCTGAAATCTAAATAACATTTTTTCACCCAATCTTGATGATTCTTTCAGGTAATGATCAGTACAACAAAACCACTTGGCTCACCAAATTTCGTTCTTCTAGGTTAAACCGTTCGTTTGCAGTAACCGTTTTCATTTTTAGGTTTCCCTCTGTTTTCTCCTATAG
>NW_027524973.1:0-25555 GCF_052094955.1 Ictidomys tridecemlineatus
ACTCTAAATCAAACACGGTTTGTGCTAGCTCTTTGAAACTTGACACAATAAAGCAGTTTCAAGTTCTATCTCTATGGTTTGTTTGTTGTTGATGTAGCCCTAAGCAGAGAGTGGCGAGAATCACTTTCATGGAAAGGGCCTGCCAGGCTTCCAAAAAACTACGAGTTGCCCGAAATCTCAGCACACACTTTTTCACCCAATCTTGATGAAACTTTCAGGTAATGATCAGTACACCAATCCCACTTGGCTCGCCAAATTTCGTTCTTCTAGGTTAAACCGTTCGTTGGCAGTAACCGGTTTCATTTTGAGGTTTCACTCTGTTTTCTCCTATAGGGATACATGTATTTGGAACTCTAAATCAAACACGGTTTGTGCTAGCTCTTTGAAACTTGACACAATAAAGCAGTTTCAAGTTCTATATCTATGGTTTGTTTGCTGTTGATGTGGCCCTAAGCAGAGACTGGCGAGAATCACTTTCATGGAAAGGGCCTGCCAAGCTTCCAAAAAACTACGAGTTGCCTGAAATCTCAGCACACCCTTTTTCACCCAATCTTGATGAAACTTTCAGGTAATGATCAGGACACCAATCCCACTTGGCTCACCAAATTTCGTTCTTCTAGGTTAAACCGTTCGTTGGCAGTAACCGGTTTCATTTTGAGGTTTCACTCTGTTTTCTCCTATAGGGATACAAGTATTTGGAACTCTAAATCAAACACGGTTTGTGCTAGCTCTTTGAAACTTGACACAATAAAGCAGTTTCAAGTTCTATCTCTATGGTTTGTTTGCTGTTGATGTAGCCCTAAGCAGAGACTGGCGAGAATCACTTTCATGCAAAGTGTATGCCAAGCTTCCAAAAAACTACGAGTTGCCCGAAATCTCAGGAAACACTTTTTCACCCAATCTTGATTAAACTTTCAGGTAATGATCAGTACACCAATCCCACTTGGCTCGCCAAATTTCGTTCTTCTAGTTTAAACCGTTCGTTGGCAGTAACCGGTTTCATTTTGAGGTTTCACTCTGTTTTCTCCTATAGGGATACATGTATTTGGAACTCTAAATCAAACACGGTTTGTGCTAGCTCTTTGAAACTTGACACAATAAAGCAGTTTCAAGTTCTATCTCTATGGTTTGTTTGCTGTTGATGTAGCCCTAAGCAGAGACTGGCGAGAATCACTTTCATGGAAAGGGCCTGCCAAGCTTCCAAAAAACTACGAGTTGCCCGAAATCTCAGCAAACACTTTTTCACCCAATCTTGATGAAACTTTCAGGTAATGATCAGTACAACAATCCCACTTGGCTCGCCAAATTTCGTTCTTCTAGGTTAAACCGTTCGTTGGCAGTAACCGGTTTCATTTTGAGGTTTCACTCTGTTTTCTCCAATAGGGATACATGTATTTGGAACTCTATTCAAACACGGTTTGTGCTAGCTCTTTGAAACTTGACACAATAAAGCAGTTTCAAGTTCCATCTCTATGGTTTGTTTGCTGTTGATATAGCCCTAAGCAGAGACTGGCGAGAATCACTTTCATGGAAAGGGCCTGCCAAGCTTCCAAAAAACTACGAGTTGCCTGAAATCTCAGCACACACTTTTTCACCCAATCTTGATGAAACTTTCAGGTAATGATCAGTACACCAATCCCACTTGGGTCTCCAAATTTCGTTCTTCTAGGTTAAACTGTTCGTTGGCTGTAACCGGTTTCATTTTGAAGTTTCACTCTGTTTTCTCCTATAGGGATACATGTATTTGGAACTCTAAATCAAACACGGTTTGTGCTAGCTGTTTGAAACTTGACACAATAAAGCAGTTTCAAGTTCTATCTCTATGGTTTGTTTGCTGTTGATGTAGCCCTAAGCAGAGACTGGCGAGAATCACTTTCATGGAAAGGGCCTGCCAAGCTTCCAAAAAACTACGAGTTGCCTGAAATCTCAGCACACACTTTTTCACCCAATCTTGATGAAACTTTCAGGTAATGATCAGTACACCAATCCCACTTGGCTCGCCAAATTTCGTTCTTCTTGGTCAAACCGTTCGTTGTCAGTAACCGGTTTCATTTTGAGGTTTCACTCTGTTTTCTCCTATAGGGATACATGTACTTGGAACTCTAAATGAAACACGGTTTGTGCTAGCTCTTTGAAACTTGACACAATAAAGCAGTTTCAAGTTCTATCTCTATGGTTTGTTTGCTGTTGATGTAGCCCTAAGCAGAGACTGGCGAGAATCACTTTCATGGAAAGGGACTGCCAAGCTTCCAAAAAACTACGAGTTGCCTGAAATCTCAGTACACCCTTTTTCACCCAATCTTGATGAAACTTTCAGGTAATGATCAGTACAACAATCCCACTTGGCTCGCCAAATTTCGTTCTTCTAGGTTAAACCGTTCGTTGGCAGTAACCGGTTTCATTTTGAGGTTTCACTCTGTTTTCTCCTATAGGGATACATGTATTTGGAACTCTAAATCAAACACGGTTTGTGCTAGCTCTTTGAAACTTGACACAATAAAGCAGTTTCAAGTTCTATCTCTATGGTTTGTTTGCTGTTGATGTAGCCCTAAGCAGAGACTGGCGAGAATCACTTTCATGAAAAGGGCCTGCCAAGCTTCCAAAAAACTACGAGTTGCCTGAAATCTCAGCACACACTTTTTCACCCAATCTTGATGAAACTTTCAGGTAATGATCAGTACTCCAATCCCACTTGGCTCGCCAAATTTCGTTCTTCTAGGTTAAACCGTTCGTTGGCAGTAACCGGTTTCATTTTGAGGTTTCACTCTGTTTTCTCCTATAGGGATACATGTATTTGGAACTCTAAATCAAACACGGTTTGTGCTAGCTCTTTGAAACTTGACACAATAAAGCAGTTTCAAGTTCTATCTCTATGGTTTGTTTGCTGTTGATGTAGCCCTAAGCAGAGACTGGCGAGAATCACTTTCATGGAAAGGGCCTGCCAAGCTTCCAAAAAACTACGAGTTGCCTGAAATCTCAGCACACCCTTTTTCACCCAATCTTGATGAAACTTTCAGGTAATGATCAGTACACCAATCCCACTTGGCTCGCCAAATTTCGTTCTTCTAGGTTAAACCGTTCGTTGGCAGTAACCGGTTTCATTTTGAGATTTCACTCTGTTTTCTCCTATAGGGATACATGTATTTGGAACTCTAAATCAAACACGGTTTGTGCTAGCTCTTTTAAACTTGACACAATAAAGCAGTTTCAAGTTCTATCTCTATGGTTTGTTTGCTGTTGATGTAGCCCTAAGCAGAGACTGGCGAAAATCACTTTCATGCAAAGGGTATGCCAAGCTTCCAAAAAACTACGAGTTGCCCGAAATCTCAGCAAACACTTTTTCACCCAATCTTGATGAAACTTTCAGGTAATGATCAGTACACCAATCCCACTTGGATCGCCAAATTTCGTTCTTCTAGGTTAAACCGTTCGTTGGCAGTAACCGGTTTCATTTTGAGGTTTCACTCTGTTTTCTCCTATAGGGATACATGTATTTGGAACTCTAAATCAAACACGGTTTGTGCTAGCTCTTTGAAACTTGACACAATAAAGCAGTTTCAAGTTCTATCTCTATGGTTTGTTTGCTGTTGATGTAGCCCTAAGCAGAGACTGGCGAGAATCACTTTCATGGAAAGGGCCTGCCAAGCTTCCAAAAAACTACGAGTTGCCCGAAATCTCAGCAAACACTTTTTCACCCAATCTTGATGAAACTTTCAGGTAATTATCAGTACAACAATCCCACTTGGCTCGCCAAATTTCGTTCTTCTAGGTTAAACCGTTCGTTGGCAGTAACCGGTTTCATTTTGAGGTTTCACTCTGTTTTCTCCTATAGGGATACATGTATTTGGAACTCTATTCAAACACGGTTTGTGCTAGCTCTTTGAAACTTGACACAATAAAGCAGTTTCAAGTTCTATCTCTATGGTTTGTTTGCTGTTGATATAGCCCTAAGCAGAGACTGGCGAGAATCACTTTCATGGAAAGGGCCTGCCAAGCTTCCAAAAAACTACGAGTTGCCTGAAATCTCAGCACACACTGTTTCACCCAATCTTGATGAAACTTTCAGGTAATGATCAGTACACCAATCCCACTTGGGTCTCCAAATTTCGTTCTTCTAGGTTAAACTGTTCGTTGGCTGTAACCGGTTTCATTTTGAGGTTTCACTCTGTTTTCTCCTATAGGGATACATGTATTTGGAACTCTAAATCAAACACGGTTTGTGCTAGCTGTTTGAAACTTGACACAAGAAAGCAGTTTCAAGTTCTATCTCTATGGTTTGTTTGCTGTTGATGTAGCCCTAAGCAGAGACTGGCGAGAATCACTTTCATGGAAAGGGCCTGCCAAGCTTCCAAAAAACTACGAGTTGCCCGAAATCTCAGCAAACACTTTTTCACCCAATCTTGATGAAACTTTCAGGTAATGATCAGTACACCAATCCCACTTGGCTCGCCAAATTTCGTTCTTCTAGGTTAAACCGTTCGTTGGCAGTAACCGGTTTCATTTTGAGGTTTCACTCTGTTTTCTCCTATAGGGATACATGTACTTGGAACTCTAAATCAAACACGGTTTGTGCTAGCTCTTTGAAACTTGACACAATAAAGCAGTTTCAAGTTCTATCTCTACGGTTTGTTTGCTGTTGATGTAGCCCTAAGCAGAGACTGGCGAGAATCACTTTCATGGAAAGGGCCTGCCAAGGTTCCAAAAAACTACGAGTTCCCCGAAATCTCAGCACACACTTTTTCACCCAATCTTGATGAAACTTTCAGGTAAGGATCAGTACACCAATCCCACTTGTTTCGCCAAATTTCGTTCTTCTAGGTTAAACCGTTCGTTGGCAGTAACCGGTTTCATTTTGAGGTTTCACTCTGTTTTCTCCTATAGGGATACATGTATTTGGAACTCTAAATCAAACACGGTTTGTGCTAGCTCTTTGAAACTTGACACAATAAAGCAGTTTCAAGTTCTATCTCTATGGTTTGTTTGCTGTTGATGTAGCCCTAAGCAGAGACTGGCGAGAATCACTTTCATGGAAAGGGCCTGCCAAGCTTCCAAAAAACTACGAGTTGCCCGAAATCTCAGCAAACACTTTTTCACCCAATCTTGATGAAACTTTCAGGTAATGATCAGTACACCAATCCCACTTGGCTCGCCAAATTTCGTTCTTCTAGGTTAAACTGTTCGGTAGCAGTAACCGGTTTCATTTTGAGGTTTCACTCTGTTTTCTCCTATAGGGATACATGTATTTGGAACTCTAAATCAAACACGGTTTGTGCTAGCTCTTTGAAACTTGACACAATAAAGCAGTTTCAAGTTCTATCTCTATGGTTTTTTTGCTGTTGATGTAGCCCTAAGCAGAGACTGGCGAGAATCACTTTCATGGAAAGGGCCTGCCAAGCTTCCAAAAAACTACGAGTTGCCCGAAATCTCAGCACACCCTTTTTCACCCAATCTTGATGAAACTTTCAGGTAATGATCAGTACACCAATCCCACTTGGCTCGCCAAATTTCGTTCTTCTAGGTTAAACCGTTCGTTGGCAGTAACCGGTTTCATTTTGAGGTTTCACTCTGTTTTCTCCTATAGGGATACATGTATTTGGAACTCTAAATCAAACACGGTTTGTGCTAGCTCTTTGAAACTTGACACAATAAAGCAGTTTCAAGTTCTATCTCTATGGTTTCTTTGCTGTTGATGTAGCCCTAAGCAGAGACTGGCGAAAATCACTTTCATGGAAAGCGCCTGCCAAGCGTCCAAAAATCTACGAGTTGCCTGAAATCTCAGCACACCCTTTTTCACCTAATCTTGATGAAACTTTCAGGTAATGATAAGTACACAAATCCCACTTGGCTCGCCAAATTTCGTTCTTCTAGGTTATTAAACCGTTCGTTGGCAGTAACCGGTTTCATTTTGAGGTTTCACTCTGTTTTGTCCTATAGGGATACATATATTTGGAACACTAAATCAAACACGGTTTGTGCTAGCTCTTTGAAACTTGACACAATAAAGCAGTTTCATGTTCTATCTCTATGGTTTGTTTGCTGTTGATGTAGCCCTAAGCAGAGACTGGCAAGAATAACTTTCATGGAAAGGGCCTGCCAAGCTTCCAAAAAACTACGAGTTGCCTGAATTCTCAGCACACACTTTTTCACCCAAACTTGATGAAACTTTCAGGTAATGATCAGTACACCAATCCCACTTGGCTCGCCAAATTTCATTCTTATAGGTTAAACCGTTCGTTGGCAGTAACCGGTTTCATTTTGAGGTTTCACTCTGTTTTCTCCTATAGGGATACATGTATTTGGAACTCTAAATCAAACACGGTTTGTGCTAGCTCTTTGAAACTTGAAACAATAAAGCAGTTTCAAGTTCTATCTCTATGGTTTGTTTGCTCTTGATGTAGCCCTAAGCAGAGACTGGCGAGAATCACTTTCATGGAAAGGGCCTGCCAAGCTTCCAAAAAACTAAGAGTTGCCCGAAATGTCAGCAAACACTTTTTCACCCAATCTTGATGAAACTTTCAGGTAATGATCAGTACACCAATCCCACTTGGCTCGCCAAATTTCGTTCTTCTAGGTTAAACCGTTCGTTGGCAGTAACCGGTTTCATTTTGAGGTTTCACTCTGTTTTCTCCTATAGGGATACATGTATTTGGAACTCTAAATCAAACACGGTTTGTGCTAGCTCTTTGAAACTTGACACAATAAAGCAGTTTCAAGTTCTATCTCTATGGTTTGTTTGCTGTTGATGTAGCCCTAAGCAGAGACTGGCGAGAATCACTTTCATGGAAAGGGCCTGCCAAGCTTCCAAAAAACTACGAGTTGCCTGAAATCTCAGCACACACTTTTTCACCCAATCTTGATGAAACTTTCAGGTAATGATCAGTACACCAATCCCACTTGGCTCGCCAAATTTCGTTCTTCTAGGTTAAACCGTTCGTTGGCAGTAACCGGTTTCATTTTGAGGTTTCACTCTGTTTTCTCCTATAGGGATACATGTATTTGGAACTCTAAATCAAACACGGTTTTTGCTAGCTCTTTGAAACTTGACACAATAAAGCAGTTTCAAGTTCTATCTCTATGGTGTGTTTGCTGTTGATGTAGCCCTAAGCAGAGACTGGCGAGAATCACTTTCATGGAAAGGGCCTGCCAAGATTCCAAAAAACTACGAGTTGCCTGAAATCTCAGCACGCACTTTTTCACCCAATCTTGATGAAACTTTCAGGTAATGATCAGTACACCTATCCCACTTGGCTCGCCAAATTTCGTTCTTCTAGGTTAAACCGTTCGTTGGCAGTAACCGGTTTCATTTTGAGATTTCACTCTGTTTTCTCCTATAGGGATACATGTATTTGGAACTCTAAATCAAACACGGTTTGTGCTAGCTCTTTTAAACTTGACACAATAAAGCAGTTTCAAGTTCTATCTCTATGGTTTGTTTGCTGTTGATGTAGCCCTAAGCAGAGACTGGCGAAAATCACTTTCATGCAAAGGGTATGCCAAGCTTCCAAAAAACTACGAGTTGCCCGAAATCTCAGCAAACACTTTTTCACCCAATCTTGATGAAACTTTCAGGTAATGATCAGTACACCAATCCCACTTGGATCGCCAAATTTCGTTCTTCTAGGTTAAACCGTTCGTTGGCAGTAACCGGTTTCATTTTGAGGTTTCACTCTGTTTTCTCCTATAGGGATACATGTATTTGGAACTCTAAATCAAACACGGTTTGTGCTAGCTCTTTGAAACTTGACACAATAAAGCAGTTTCAAGTTCTATCTCTATGGTTTGTTTGCTGTTGATGTAGCCCTAAGCAGAGACTGGCGAGAATCACTTTCATGGAAAGGGCCTGCCAAGCTTCCAAAAAACTACGAGTTGCCCGAAATCTCAGCAAACACTTTTTCACCCAATCTTGATGAAACTTTCAGGTAATTATCAGTACAACAATCCCACTTGGCTCGCCAAATTTCGTTCTTCTAGGTTAAACCGTTCGTTGGCAGTAACCGGTTTCATTTTGAGGTTTCACTCTGTTTTCTCCTATAGGGATACATGTATTTGGAACTCTATTCAAACACGGTTTGTGCTAGCTCTTTGAAACTTGACACAATAAAGCAGTTTCAAGTTCTATCTCTATGGTTTGTTTGCTGTTGATATAGCCCTAAGCAGAGACTGGCGAGAATCACTTTCATGGAAAGGGCCTGCCAAGCTTCCAAAAAACTACGAGTTGCCTGAAATCTCAGCACACACTGTTTCACCCAATCTTGATGAAACTTTCAGGTAATGATCAGTACACCAATCCCACTTGGGTCTCCAAATTTCGTTCTTCTAGGTTAAACTGTTCGTTGGCTGTAACCGGTTTCATTTTGAGGTTTCACTCTGTTTTCTCCTATAGGGATACATGTATTTGGAACTCTAAATCAAACACGGTTTGTGCTAGCTGTTTGAAACTTGACACAAGAAAGCAGTTTCAAGTTCTATCTCTATGGTTTGTTTGCTGTTGATGTAGCCCTAAGCAGAGACTGGCGAGAATCACTTTCATGGAAAGGGCCTGCCAAGCTTCCAAAAAACTACGAGTTGCCCGAAATCTCAGCAAACACTTTTTCACCCAATCTTGATGAAACTTTCAGGTAATGATCAGTACACCAATCCCACTTGGCTCGCCAAATTTCGTTCTTCTAGGTTAAACCGTTCGTTGGCAGTAACCGGTTTCATTTTGAGGTTTCACTCTGTTTTCTCCTATAGGGATACATGTACTTGGAACTCTAAATCAAACACGGTTTGTGCTAGCTCTTTGAAACTTGACACAATAAAGCAGTTTCAAGTTCTATCTCTACGGTTTGTTTGCTGTTGATGTAGCCCTAAGCAGAGACTGGCGAGAATCACTTTCATGGAAAGGGCCTGCCAAGGTTCCAAAAAACTACGAGTTCCCCGAAATCTCAGCACACACTTTTTCACCCAATCTTGATGAAACTTTCAGGTAAGGATCAGTACACCAATCCCACTTGTTTCGCCAAATTTCGTTCTTCTAGGTTAAACCGTTCGTTGGCAGTAACCGGTTTCATTTTGAGGTTTCACTCTGTTTTCTCCTATAGGGATACATGTATTTGGAACTCTAAATCAAACACGGTTTGTGCTAGCTCTTTGAAACTTGACACAATAAAGCAGTTTCAAGTTCTATCTCTATGGTTTGTTTGCTGTTGATGTAGCCCTAAGCAGAGACTGGCGAGAATCACTTTCATGGAAAGGGCCTGCCAAGCTTCCAAAAAACTACGAGTTGCCCGAAATCTCAGCAAACACTTTTTCACCCAATCTTGATGAAACTTTCAGGTAATGATCAGTACACCAATCCCACTTGGCTCGCCAAATTTCGTTCTTCTAGGTTAAACTGTTCGGTAGCAGTAACCGGTTTCATTTTGAGGTTTCACTCTGTTTTCTCCTATAGGGATACATGTATTTGGAACTCTAAATCAAACACGGTTTGTGCTAGCTCTTTGAAACTTGACACAATAAAGCAGTTTCAAGTTCTATCTCTATGGTTTTTTTGCTGTTGATGTAGCCCTAAGCAGAGACTGGCGAGAATCACTTTCATGGAAAGGGCCTGCCAAGCTTCCAAAAAACTACGAGTTGCCCGAAATCTCAGCACACCCTTTTTCACCCAATCTTGATGAAACTTTCAGGTAATGATCAGTACACCAATCCCACTTGGCTCGCCAAATTTCGTTCTTCTAGGTTAAACCGTTCGTTGGCAGTAACCGGTTTCATTTTGAGGTTTCACTCTGTTTTCTCCTATAGGGATACATGTATTTGGAACTCTAAATCAAACACGGTTTGTGCTAGCTCTTTGAAACTTGACACAATAAAGCAGTTTCAAGTTCTATCTCTATGGTTTCTTTGCTGTTGATGTAGCCCTAAGCAGAGACTGGCGAAAATCACTTTCATGGAAAGCGCCTGCCAAGCGTCCAAAAATCTACGAGTTGCCTGAAATCTCAGCACACCCTTTTTCACCTAATCTTGATGAAACTTTCAGGTAATGATAAGTACACAAATCCCACTTGGCTCGCCAAATTTCGTTCTTCTAGGTTATTAAACCGTTCGTTGGCAGTAACCGGTTTCATTTTGAGGTTTCACTCTGTTTTGTCCTATAGGGATACATATATTTGGAACACTAAATCAAACACGGTTTGTGCTAGCTCTTTGAAACTTGACACAATAAAGCAGTTTCATGTTCTATCTCTATGGTTTGTTTGCTGTTGATGTAGCCCTAAGCAGAGACTGGCAAGAATAACTTTCATGGAAAGGGCCTGCCAAGCTTCCAAAAAACTACGAGTTGCCTGAATTCTCAGCACACACTTTTTCACCAAACTTGATGAAACTTTCAGGTAATGATCAGTACACCAATCCCACTTGGCTCGCCAAATTTCATTCTTATAGGTTAAACCGTTCGTTGGCAGTAACCGGTTTCATTTTGAGGTTTCACTCTGTTTTCTCCTATAGGGATACATGTATTTGGAACTCTAAATCAAACACGGTTTGTGCTAGCTCTTTGAAACTTGAAACAATAAAGCAGTTTCAAGTTCTATCTCTATGGTTTGTTTGCTCTTGATGTAGCCCTAAGCAGAGACTGGCGAGAATCACTTTCATGGAAAGGGCCTGCCAAGCTTCCAAAAAACTAAGAGTTGCCCGAAATGTCAGCAAACACTTTTTCACCCAATCTTGATGAAACTTTCAGGTAATGATCAGTACACCAATCCCACTTGGCTCGCCAAATTTCGTTCTTCTAGGTTAAACCGTTCGTTGGCAGTAACCGGTTTCATTTTGAGGTTTCACTCTGTTTTCTCCTATAGGGATACATGTATTTGGAACTCTAAATCAAACACGGTTTGTGCTAGCTCTTTGAAACTTGACACAATAAAGCAGTTTCAAGTTCTATCTCTATGGTTTGTTTGCTGTTGATGTAGCCCTAAGCAGAGACTGGCGAGAATCACTTTCATGGAAAGGGCCTGCCAAGCTTCCAAAAAACTACGAGTTGCCTGAAATCTCAGCACACACTTTTTCACCCAATCTTGATGAAACTTTCAGGTAATGATCAGTACACCAATCCCACTTGGCTCGCCAAATTTCGTTCTTCTAGGTTAAACCGTTCGTTGGCAGTAACCGGTTTCATTTTGAGGTTTCACTCTGTTTTCTCCTATAGGGATACATGTACTTGGAACTCTAAATCAAACACGGTTTGTGCTAGCTCTTTGAAACTTGACACAATAAAGCAGTTTCAAGTTCTATCTCTATGGTTTGTTTGCTGTTGATGTAGCCCTAAGCAGAGACTGGCGAGAATCACTTTCATGGAAAGGGCCTGCCAAGGTTCCAAAAAACTACGAGTTGCCCGAAATCTCAGCACACACTTTTTCACCCAATCTTGATGAAACTTTCAGGTAATGATCAGTACACCAATCCCACTTGGCTCGCCAAATTTCGTTCTTCTAGGTTAAACCATTCGTTGGCAGTAACCGGTTTCATTTTGAGGTTTCACTCTGTTTTCTCCTATAGGGATACATGTATTTGGAACTCTAAATCAAACACGGTTTGTGCTAGCTCTTTGAAACTTGACACAATAAAGCAGTTTCAAGTTCTATCTCTATGGTTTGTTTGCTGTTGATGTAGCCCTAAGCAGAGACTGGCGAGAATCACTTTCATGGAAAGGGCCTGCCAAGCTTCCAAAAAACTACGAGTTGCCCGTAATCTCAGCAAACACTTTTTCACCCAATCTTGATGAAACTTTCAGGTAATGATCAGTACACCAATCCCACTTGGCTCGCCAAATTTCGTTCTTCTAGGTTAAACCGTTCGTTGGCAGTAACCGGTTTCATTTTGAGGTTTCACTCTGTTTTCTCCTATAGGGATACATGTATTTGGAACTCTAAATAAAACACGGTTTGTGCTAGCTCTTTGAATCTTGACACAATAAAGCAGTTTCAAGTTCTATCTCTATGGTTTGTTTGCTGTTGATGTAGCCCTAAGCAGAGACTGGCGAGAATCACTTTCATGGAAAGGGCCTGCCAAGCTTCCAAAAAACTACGAGTTGCCCGAAATCTCAGCACACACTTTTTCACCCAATCTTGATGAAACTTTCAAGTAATGATCAGTACACCAATCCCACTTGGCTCGCCAAATTTCTTTTTCTAGGTTAAACCGTTCGTTGGCAGTAACCGGTTTCATTTTGAGGTTTCACTCTGTTTTCTCCTATAGGGATACATGTATTTGGAACTCTAAATCAAACACGGTTTGTGCTAGCTCTTTGAAACTTGACACAATAAAGCAGTTTCAAGTTCTATCTCTATGGTTTGTTTGCTGTTGATGTAGCCCTAAGCAGAGACTGGCGAGAATCACTTTCATGGAAAGGGCCTGCCAAGGTTCCAAAAAACTACGAGTTGCCCGAAATCTCAGCACACACTTTTTCACCCAATCTTGATGAAACTTTCAGGTAATGATCAGTACACCAATCCCACTTGGCTCGCCAAATTTCGTTCTTCTAGGTTAAACCGTTCGGTAGCAGTAACCGGTTTCATTTTGAGGTTTCACTCTGTTTTCTCCTATAGGGATACATGTATTTGGAACTCTAAATCAAACACGGTTTGTGCTAGCTCTTTGAAACTTGACACAATAAAGAATTTTCAAGTTCTATCTCTATGGTTTTTTTGCTGTTGATGTAGCCCTAAGCAGAGACTGGCGAGAATCACTTTCATGGAAAGCGCCTGCCAAGCTTCCAAAAAACTACGAGTTGCCCGAAATCTCAGCACACCCTTTTTCACCCAATCTTGATGAAACTTTCAGGTAATGATCAGTACACCAATCCCACTTGGCTCGCCAAACTTCGTTCTTCTAGGTTAAACCGTTCGTTGGCAGTAACCGGTTTCATTTTGAGGTTTCACTCTGTTTTCTCCTATAGGGATACATGTATTTGGAACTCTAAATCAAACACGGTTTGTGCTAGCTCTTTGAAACTTGACACAATAAAGCAGTTTCAAGTTCTATCTCTATGGTTTGTTTGCTGTTGATGTAGCCCTAAGCAGATACTGGCGAGAATCACTTTCATGGAAAGGGCCTGCCAAGCTTCCAAAAAACTATGAGTTGCCCGAAATCTCAGCACACCCTTTTTCACCCAATCTTGATGAAACTTTCAGGTAATGATCAGTACACCAATCCCACTTGGCTCGCCAAATTTCGTTCTTCTAGGTTAAACCGTTCGTTGGCAGTAACCGGTTTCATTTTGAGGTTTCACTCTGTTTTCTCCTATAGGGATACATGTATTTGGAACTCTAAATCAAACACGGTTTGTGCTAGCTCTTTGAAACTTGACACAATAAAGCAGTTTCAAGTTCTATCTCTATGGTTTGTTTGCTGTTGATGTAGCCCTAAGCAGAGACTGGCGAGAATCACTTTCATGGAAAGGGCCTGCCAAGCTTCCAAAAAACTACGAGTTGCCTGAAATCTCAGCACACAATTTTTCACCCAATCTTGATGAAACTTTCAGGTAATGATCAGTACACCAATCCCACTTGGCTCGCCAAATTTCGTTCTTCTAGGTTAAACCGTTCGTTGGCAGTAACCGGTTTCATTTTGAGGTTTCACTCTGTTTTCTCCTATAGGGATACATGTACTTGGAACTCTAAATCAAACACGGTTTGTGCTAGCTCTTTGAAACTTGACACAATAAAGCAGTTTCAAGTTCTATCTCTATGGTTTGTTTGCTGTTGATGTAGCCCTAAGCAGAGACTGGCGAGAATCACTTTCATGGAAAGGGCCTGCCAAGGTTCCAAAAAACTACGAGTTGCCCGAAATCTCAGCACACACTTTTTCACCCAATCTTGATGAAACTTTCAGGTAATGATCAGTACACCAATCCCACTTGGCTCGCCAAATTTTGTTCTTCTAGGTTAAACCGTTCGTTGGCAGTAACCGGTTTCGTTTTGAGGTTTCACTCTGTTTTCTCCTATAGGGATACATGTATTTGGAACTCTAAATCAAACACGGTTTGTGCTAGCTCTTTGAAACTTGACACAATAAAGCAGTTTCAAGTTCTATCTCTATGGTTTGTTTGCTGTTGATGTAGCCCTAAGCAGAGTCTGGCGAGAATCACTTTCATGGAAAGGGCCTGCCAAGCTTCCAAAAAACTACGAGTTACCCGAAATCTCAGCACACACTTTTTCACCCAATCTTGATGAAACTTTCAGGTAATGATCAGGACACCAATCCCACTTGGCTCGCCAAATTTCGTTCTTCTAGGTTAAACCGTTCGTTGGCAGTAACCGGTTTCATTTTGAAGTTTCACTCTGTTTTCTCCTATAGGGATACATGTATTTGGAACTCTAAATCAAACAAGGTTTGTGCTAGCTCTTTGAAACTTGACACAATAAAGCAGTTTCAAGTTCTATCTCTATGGTTTGTTTGCTGTTGATGTAGCCCTAAGCAGAGACTGGCGAGAATCACTTTCATGGAAAGGGCCTGCCAAGCTTCCAAAAAACTACGAGTTGCCCGAAATCTCAGCACACCCTTTTTCACCCAATCTTGATGAAACTTTCAGGTAATGATCAGTACACCAATCCCACTTGGCTCGCCAAATTTTGTTCTTCTAGGTTAAACCGTTCGTTGGCAGTAACCGGTTTCATTTTGAGGTTTCACTCTGTTTTCTCCTATAGGGATACATGTATTTGGAACTCTAAATCAAACACGGTTTGTGCTAGCTCTTTGAAACTTGACACAATAAAGCAGTTTCAAGTTCTATCTCTATGGTTTGTTTGCTGTTGATGTAGCCCTAAGCAGAGTCTGGCGAGAATCACTTTCATGGAAAGGGCCTGCCAAGCTTCCAAAAAACTACGAGTTGCCCGAAATCTCAGCACACACTTTTTCACCCAATCTTGATGAAACTTTCAGGTAATGATCAGTACACCAATCCCACTTGGCTCGCCAAATTTCGTTCTTCTAGGTTAAACCGTTCGTTGGCAGTAACCGGTTTCATTTTGAAGTTTCACTCTGTTTTCTCCTATAGGGATACATGTATTTGGAACTCTAAATCAAACAAGGTTTGTGCTAGCTCTTTGAAACTTGACACAATAAAGCAGTTTCAAGTTCTATCTCTATGGTTTGTTTGCTGTTGATGTAGCCCTAAGCAGAGACTGGCGAGAATCACTTTCATGGAAAGCGCCTGCCAAGCTTCCAAAAATCTACGAGTTGCCCGAAATCTCAGCACGCACTTTTTCACCCAATCTTGATGAAACTTTCAGGTAATGATCAGTACACCAATCCCACTTGGATCGCCAAATTTCGTTCTTCTAGGTTAAACCGTTCATTGGAAGTAACCGGTTTCATTTTGAGGTTTCACTCTGTTTTCTCCTATAGGGATACATGTATTTGGAACTCTAAATCAAACACGGTTTGTGCTAGCTCTTTGAAACTTGACACAATAAAGCAGTTTCAAGTTCTATCTCTATGGTTTGTTTGCTGTTGATGTAGCCCTACGCAGAGACTGGCGAGAATCAATATGGAAAATGCCTGCCAAGGTTCCAAAAAACTACGAGTTGCCTGAAATCTCAGCAAACCCTTTTTCACCCAATCTTGATGAAACTTTCAGGTAATGATCAGTACACCAATCCCACT
Source organism: Ictidomys tridecemlineatus (assembly GCF_052094955.1). Taxonomy (NCBI): domain Eukaryota; kingdom Metazoa; phylum Chordata; class Mammalia; order Rodentia; family Sciuridae; genus Ictidomys; species Ictidomys tridecemlineatus. Next base: position 15,643 of record NW_027524973.1, read on the forward strand.
TGGCTCGCCAAATTTCGTTCTTCTAGGTTAAACCGTTCGTTGGCAGTAACCGGTTTCATTTTGAGGTTTCACTCTGTTTTCTCCTATAGGGATACATGTATTTGGAACTCTAAATCAAACACGGTTTGTGCTAGCTCTTTGAAACTTGACACAATAAAGCAGTTTCAAGTTCTGTCTCTATGGTTTGTTTGCTGTTGATGTAGCCCTAAGCAGAGACTGGCGAGAATCACTTTCATGGAAAGCGCCTGCCAAGCTTCCAAAAATCTACGAGTTTCCTGAAATCTCAGCACACCCTTTTTCACCTAATCTTGATGAAACTTTCAGGTAATGATAAGTACACCAATCCCACTTGGCTCGCCAAATTTTGTTCTTCTAGGTTAAACCGTTCGTTGGCAGTAACCGGTTTCATTTTGAGGTTTCACTCTGTTTTCTCCTATAGGGATACATGTATTTGGAACTCTAAATCAAACACGGTTTGTGCTAGCTCTTTGAAACTTGACACAATAAAGCAGTTTCAAGTTCTATCTCTATGGTTTGTTTGCTGTTGATGTAGCCCTAAGCAGAGTCTGGCGAGAATCACTTTCATGGAAAGGGCCTGCCAAGCTTCCAAAAAACTACGAGTTGCCCGAAATCTCAGCACACACTTTTTCACCCAATCTTGATGAAACTTTCAGGTAATGATCAGTACACCAATCCCACTTGGCTCGCCAAATTTCGTTCTTCTAGGTTAAACCGTTCGTTGGCAGTAACCGGTTTCATTTTGAAGTTTCACTCTGTTTTCTCCTATAGGGATACATGTATTTGGAACTCTAAATCAAACAAGGTTTGTGCTAGCTCTTTGAAACTTGACACAATAAAGCAGTTTCAAGTTCTATCTCTATGGTTTGTTTGCTGTTGATGTAGCCCTAAGCAGAGACTGGCGAGAATCACTTTCATGGAAAGCGCCTGCCAAGCTTCCAAAAATCTACGAGTTGCCCGAAATCTCAGCACGCACTTTTTCACCCAATCTTGATGAAACTTTCAGGTAATGATCAGTACACCAATCCCACTTGGATCGCCAAATTTCGTTCTTCTAGGTTAAACCGTTCATTGGAAGTAACCGGTTTCATTTTGAGGTTTCACTCTGTTTTCTCCTATAGGGATACATGTATTTGGAACTCTAAATCAAACACGGTTTGTGCTAGCTCTTTGAAACTTGACACAATAAAGCAGTTTCAAGTTCTATCTCTATGGTTTGTTTGCTGTTGATGTAGCCCTACGCAGAGACTGGCGAGAATCAATATGGAAAATGCCTGCCAAGGTTCCAAAAAACTACGAGTTGCCTGAAATCTCAGCAAACCCTTTTTCACCCAATCTTGATGAAACTTTCAGGTAATGATCAGTACACCAATCCCACTTGGCTCGCCAAATTTCGTTCTTCTAGGTTAAACCGTTCGTTGGCAGTAACCGGTTTCATTTTGAGGTTTCACTCTGTTTTCTCCTATAGGGATACATGTATTTGGAACTCTAAATCAAACACGGTTTGTGCTAGCTCTTTGAAACTTGACACAATAAAGCAGTTTCAAGTTCTGTCTCTATGGTTTGTTTGCTGTTGATGTAGCCCTAAGCAGAGACTGGCGAGAATCACTTTCATGGAAAGCGCCTGCCAAGCTTCCAAAAATCTACGAGTTTCCTGAAATCTCAGCACACCCTTTTTCACCTAATCTTGATGAAACTTTCAGGTAATGATAAGTACACCAATCCCACGTGGCTCGCCAAATTTCGTTCTTCTAGTTTAAACCGTTCCTTGGCAGTAACCGGTTTCATTTTGAGGTTTCACTCTGTTTTCTCCTATAGGGATACATGTATTTGGAACTCTAAATCAAACACGGTTTGTGCTAGCTCTTTGAAACTTGACAAAATAAAGCAGTTTCATGTTCTATCTCTATGGTTTGTTTGCTGTTGATGTAGCCCTAAGCAGAGACTGGCAAGAATCACTTTCATGGAAAGGGCCTGCCAAGCTTCCAAAAAACTACGAGTTGCCTGAATTCTCAGCACACACTTTTTCACCCAAACTTGATGAAACTTTCAGGTAATGATCAGGACACCAATCCCCCTTGGCTCGCCAAATTTCGTTCTTCTAGGTTAAACCGTTCGTTGGCAGTAACCGGTTTCATTTTGAGGTTTCACTCTCTTTTCTCCTATAGGGATACATGTATTTGGAACTCTAAATCAAACACGGTTTGTGCTAGTTCTTTGAAACTTGACACAATAAAGCAGTTTCAAGTTCTATCTCTATGGTTTGTTTGCTGTTGATGTAGCCTTAAGCAGAGACTGGCGAGAATCATTTTCATGGAAAGCGCCTGCCAAGCTTCCAAAAAACTACGAGGTGCCTGAAATCTCAGCACACCCTTTTTCACCCAATCTTGATGAAACTTACAGGTAATGATAAGTACACCAATCCCACTTGGCTCGCCAAATTTCGTTCTTCTAGGTTAAACCGTTCGTTGGCAGTAACCGGTTTCATTTTGAGGTTTCACTCTGTTTTCTCCTATAGGGATACATGTATTTGGAACTCTAAATCAAACACGGTTTGTGCTAGCTCTTTGAAACTTGACACAATAAAGCAGTTTCAAGTTCTATCTCTATGGTTTGTTTGCTGTTGATGTAGCCCTAAGCAGAGACTGGCGAGAATCACTTTCATGGAAAGGGCCTGCCAAGCTTCCAAAAAACTACGCGTTGCCTGAAATCTCAGCACACACTTTTTCACCCAATCTTGATGAAACTTTCAGGTAATGATCAGTACACCAATCCCACTTGGCTCGCCAAATTTCGTTCTTCTAGGTTCAACCGTTCGTTGGCAGTAACCGGTTTCATTTTGAAGTTTCACTCTGTTTTCTCCTATAGGGATACATGTATTTGGAACTCTAAATCAAACAAGGTTTGTGCTAGCTCTTTGAAACTTGACACAATAAAGCAGTTTCAAGTTCTATCTCTATGGTTTGTTTGCTGTTGATGTAGCCCTAAGCAGAGACTGGCGAGAATCACTTTCATGGAAAGCGCCTGCCAAGCTTCCAAAAATCTACGAGTTGCCCGAAATCTCAGCACGCACTTTTTCACCCAATCTTGATGAAACTTTCAGGTAATGATCAGTACACCAATCCCACTTGGATCGCCAAATTTCGTTCTTCTAGGTTAAACCGTTCATTGGAAGTAACCGGTTTCATTTTGAGGTTTCACTCTGTTTTCTCCTATAGGGATACATGTATTTGGAACTCTAAATAAAACACGGTTTGTGCTAGCTCTTTGAATCTTGACACAATAAAGCAGTTTCAAGTTCTATCTCTATGGTTTGTTTGCTGTTGATGTAGCCCTAAGCAGAGACTGGCGAGAATCACTTTCATGGAAAGGGCCTGCCAAGCTTCCAAAAAACTACGAGTTGCCCGAAATCTCAGCACACACTTTTTCACCCAATCTTGATGAAACTTTCAGGTAATGATCAGTACACCAATCCCACTTGGCTCGCCAAATTTCGTTCTTCTAGGTTAAACCGTTCGTTGGCAGTAACCGGTTTCATTTTGAGGTTTCACTCTGTTTTCTCCTATAGGGATACATGTATTTGGAACTCTAAATCAAACACGGTTTGTGCTAGCTCTTTGAAACTTGACACAATAAAGCAGTTTCAAGTTCTATCTCTATGGTTTGTTTGCTGTTGATGTAGCCCTAAGCAGAGACTGGCGAGAATCACTTTCATGGAAAGGGCCTGCCAAGCTTCCAAAAAACTACGAGTTGCCCGAAATCTCAGCACACACTTTTTCACCCAATCTTGATGAAACTTTCAGGTAATGATCAGTACACCAATCCCACTTGGCTCGCCAAATTTCGTTCTTCTAGGTTAAACCGTTCGGTAGCAGTAACCGGTTTCATTTTGAGGTTTCACTCTGTTTTCTCCTATAGGGATACATGTATTTGGAACTCTAAATCAAACACGGTTTGTGCTAGCTCTTTGAAACTTGACACAATAAAGAAGTTTCAAGTTCTATCTCTATGGTTTTTTTGCTGTTGATGTAGCCCTAAGCAGAGACTGGCGAGAATCACTTTCATGGAAAGCGCCTGCCAAGCTTCCAAAAAACTACGAGTTGCCCGAAATCTCAGCACACACTTTTTCACCCAATCTTGATGAAACTTTCAGGTAATGATCAGTACACCAATCCCACTTGGCTCGCCAAATTTCGTTCTTCTAGGTTAAACCGTTCGTTGGCAGTAACCGGTTTCATTTTGAAGTTTCACTCTGTTTTCTCCTATAGGGATACATGTATTTGGAACTCTAAATCAAACAAGGTTTGTGCTAGCTCTTTGAAACTTGACACAATAAAGCAGTTTCAAGTTCTATCTCTATGGTTTGTTTGCTGTTGATGTAGCCCTAAGCAGAGACTGGCGAGAATCACTTTCATGGAAAGCGCCTGCCAAGCTTCCAAAAATCTACGAGTTGCCCGAAATCTCAGCACGCACTTTTTCACCCAATCTTGATGAAACTTTCAGGTAATGATCAGTACACCAATCCCACTTGGATCGCCAAATTTCGTTCTTCTAGGTTAAACCGTTCATTGGAAGTAACCGGTTTCATTTTGAGGTTTCACTCTGTTTTCTCCTATAGGGATACATGTATTTGGAACTCTAAATCAAACACGGTTTGTGCTAGCTCTTTGAAACTTGACACAATAAAGCAGTTTCAAGTTCTATCTCTATGGTTTGTTTGCTGTTGATGTAGCCCTACGCAGAGACTGGCGAGAATCAATATGGAAAATGCCTGCCAAGGTTCCAAAAAACTACGAGTTGCCTGAAATCTCAGCAAACCCTTTTTCACCCAATCTTGATGAAACTTTCAGGTAATGATCAGTACACCAATCCCACTTGGCTCGCCAAATTTCGTTCTTCTAGGTTAAACCGTTCGTTGGCAGTAACCGGTTTCATTTTGAGGTTTCACTCTGTTTTCTCCTATAGGGATACATGTATTTGGAACTCTAAATCAAACACGGTTTGTGCTAGCTCTTTGAAACTTGACACAATAAAGCAGTTTCAAGTTCTGTCTCTATGGTTTGTTTGCTGTTGATGTAGCCCTAAGCAGAGACTGGCGAGAATCACTTTCATGGAAAGCGCCTGCCAAGCTTCCAAAAATCTACGAGTTGCCTGAAATCTCAGCACACCCTTTTTCACCTAATCTTGATGAAACTTTCAGGTAATGATAAGTACACCAATCCCACGTGGCTCGCCAAATTTCGTTCTTCTAGTTTAAACCGTTCGTTGGCAGTAACCGGTTTCATTTTGAGGTTTCACTCTGTTTTCTCCTATAGGGATACATGTATTTGGAACTCTAAATCAAACACGGTTTGTGCTAGCTCTTTGAAACTTGACACAATAAAGCAGTTTCATGTTCTATCTCTATGGTTTGTTTGCTGTTGATGTAGCCCTAAGCAGAGACTGGCAAGAATCACTTTCATGGAAAGGGCCTGCCAAGCTTCCAAAAAACTACGAGTTGCCTGAATTCTCAGCACACACTTTTTCACCCAAACTTGATGAAACTTTCAGGTAATGATCAGGACACCAATCCCACTTGGCTCGCCAAATTTCGTTCTTCTAGGTTAAACCGTTCGTTGGCAGTAACCGGTTTCATTTTGAGGTTTCACTCTCTTTTCTCCTATAGGGATACATGTATTTGGAACTCTAAATCAAACACGGTTTGTGCTAGCTCTTTGAAACTTGACACAATAAAGCAGTTTCAAGTTCTATCTCTATGGTTTGTTTGCTGTTGATGTAGCCTTAAGCAGAGACTGGCGAGAATCATTTTCATGGAAAGCGCCTGCCAAGCTTCCAAAAAACTACGAGGTGCCTGAAATCTCAACACACCCTTTTTCACCCAATCTTGATGAAACTTTCAGGTAATGATCAGTACACCAATCCCACTTGGCTCGCCAAATTTCGTTCTTCTAGGTTAAACCGTTCGTTGGCAGTAACCGGTTTCATTTTGAGGTTTCACTCTGTTTTCTTCTATAGGGATACATGTATTTGCAACTCTAAATCAAACACGGTTTGTGCTAGCTCTTTGAAACTTGACAGAATAAAGCAGTTTCAAGTTCTATCTCTATGGTTTGTTTGCTGTTGATGTAGCCCTAAGCAGAGACTGGCGAGAATCACTTTCATGGAAAGGGCCTGCCAAGCTTCCAAAAAACTACGCGTTGCCTGAAATCTCAGCACACACTTTTTCACCCAATCTTGATGAAACTTTCAGGTAATGATCAGTACACCAATCCCACTTGGCTCGCCAAATTTCGTTCTTCTAGGTTCAACCGTTCGTTGGCAGTAACCGGTTTCATTTTGAGGTTTCACTCTGTTTTCTCCTATAGGGATACATGTATTTGGAACTCTAAATCAAACACGGTTTGTGCTAGCTCTTTGAAACTTGACACAATAAAGCAGTTTCAAGTTCTATCTCTATGGTTTGTTTGCTGTTGATGTAGCCCTAAGCAGAGTCTGGCGAGAATCACTTTCATGGAAAGGGCCTGCCAAGCTTCCAAAAAACTACGAGTTGCCCGAAATCTCAGCACACACTTTTTCACCCAATCTTGATGAAACTTTCAGGTAATGATCAGTACACCAATCCCACTTGGCTCGCCAAATTTCGTTCTTCTAGGTTAAACCGTTCGTTGGCAGTAACCGGTTTCATTTTGAAGTTTCACTCTGTTTTCTCCTATAGGGATACATGTATTTGGAACTCTAAATCAAACAAGGTTTGTGCTAGCTCTTTGAAACTTGACACAATAAAGCAGTTTCAAGTTCTATCTCTATGGTTTGTTTGCTGTTGATGTAGCCCTAAGCAGAGACTGGCGAGAATCACTTTCATGGAAAGCGCCTGCCAAGCTTCCAAAAATCTACGAGTTGCCCGAAATCTCAGCACGCACTTTTTCACCCAATCTTGATGAAACTTTCAGGTAATGATCAGTACACCAATCCCACTTGGATCGCCAAATTTCGTTCTTCTAGGTTAAACCGTTCATTGGAAGTAACCGGTTTCATTTTGAGGTTTCACTCTGTTTTCTCCTATAGGGATACATGTATTTGGAACTCTAAATCAAACACGGTTTGTGCTAGCTCTTTGAAACTTGACACAATAAAGCAGTTTCAAGTTCTATCTCTATGGTTTGTTTGCTGTTGATGTAGCCCTACGCAGAGACTGGCGAGAATCAATATGGAAAATGCCTGCCAAGGTTCCAAAAAACTACGAGTTGCCTGAAATCTCAGCAAACCCTTTTTCACCCAATCTTGATGAAACTTTCAGGTAATGATCAGTACACCAATCCCACTTGGCTCGCCAAATTTCGTTCTTCTAGGTTAAACCGTTCGTTGGCAGTAACCGGTTTCATTTTGAGGTTTCACTCTGTTTTCTCCTATAGGGATACATGTATTTGGAACTCTAAATCAAACACGGTTTGTGCTAGCTCTTTGAAACTTGACACAATAAAGCAGTTTCAAGTTCTGTCTCTATGGTTTGTTTGCTGTTGATGTAGCCCTAAGCAGAGACTGGCGAGAATCACTTTCATGGAAAGCGCCTGCCAAGCTTCCAAAAATCTACGAGGTGCCTGAAATCTCAGCACACCCTTTTTCACCCAATCTTGATGAAACTTTCAGGTAATGATCAGTACACCAATCCCACTTGGCTCGCCAAATTTCGTTCTTCTAGGTTAAACCGGTCGTTGGCAGTAACCAGTTTCATTTTGAGGTTTCACTCTGTTTTCTCCTATAGGGATACATGTATTTGGAACTCTAAATCAAACACGGTTTGTGCTAGCTCTTTGAAACTTGACACAATAAAGCAGTTTCAAGTTCTATCTCTATGGTTTGTTTGCTGTTGATGTAGCCCTAAGCAGAGACTGGCGAGAATCACTTTCATGGAAAGGGCCTGCCAAGCTTCCAAAAAACTACGCGTTGCCTGAAATCTCAGCACACACTTTTTCACCCAATCTTGATGAAACTTTCAGGTAATGATCAGTACACCAATCCCACTTGGCTCGCCAAATTTTGTTCTTCTAGGTTAAACCGTTCGTTGGCAGTAACCGGTTTCATTTTGAGGTTTCACTCTGTTTTCTCCTATAGGGATACATGTATTTGGAACTCTAAATCAAACACGGTTTGTGCTAGCTCTTTGAAACTTGACACAATAAAGCCGTTTCAAGTTCTATCTCTATGGTTTGTTTGCTGTTGATGTAGCCCTAAGCAGAGACTGGCGAGAATCACTTTCATGGAAAGCGCCTGCCAAGCTTCCAAAAAACTACGAGTTGCCTGAAATCTCAGCACACCCTTTTTCACCCAATCTTGATGAAACTTTCAGGTAATGATCAGTACACCAATCCCACTTGGCTTGCCAAATTTCGTTCTTCTAGGTTAAACCGTTCGTTGGCAATAACCGGTTTCATTTTGAGGTTTCACTCTGTTTTCTCCTATAGGGATACATGTATTTGGAACTCTAAATCAAACACGGTTTGTGCTAGCTCTTTGAAACTTGACACAATAAAGTAGTTTCAAGTTCTATCTCTATGGTTTGTTTGCTGTTGATGTAGCCCTAAGCAGAGACTGGCGAGAATCATTTTCAAGGAAAGCGCCTGCCAAGCTTCCAAAAAACTACGAGGTGCCTGAAATCTCAGCACACCCTTTTTCACCCAATCTTGATGAAACTTTCAGGTAATGATCAGTACACCAATCCCACTTGGCTCGCCAAATTTCGTTCTTCTAGGTTAAACCGTTCGTTGGCAGTAACCGGTTTCATTTTGAGGTTTCACTCTGTTTTCTCCTATAGGGATACATGTATTTGGAACTCTAAATCAAACACGGTTTGTGCTAGCTCTTTGAAACTTGACACAATAAAGCAGTTTCAAGTTCTATCTCTATGGTTTGTTTGCTGTTGATGTAGCCCTAAGCAGAGACTGGCGAGAATAACTTTCATGGAAAGGGACTGCCAAGCTTCCAAAAAACTACGAGTTGCCTGAAATCTCAGCACACACTTTTTCACCCAATCTTGATGAAACTTTCAGGTAATGATCAGTACACCAATCCCACTTGGCTCGCCAAATTTCGTTCTTCTAGGTTAAACCGTTCGGTAGCAGTAACCGGTTTCATTTTGAGGTTTCACTCTGTTTTCTCCTATAGGGATACATGTATTTGGAACTCTAAATCAAACACGGTTTGTGCTAGCTCTTTGAAACTTGACACAATAAAGCAGTTTCAAGTTCTATCTCTATGGTTTGTTTGCTGTTGATGTAGCCCTAAGCAGAGACTGGCGAGAATCACTTTCATGGAAAGGGCCTGCCAAGCTTCCAAAAAACTACGAGTTGCCCGAAATCTCAGCAAACCCTTTTTCACCCAATCTTGATGAAACTTTCAGGTAATGATCAGTACACCAATCCCACTTGGCTCGCGAAATTTCGTTCTTCTAGGTAAAACCGTTCGGTAGCAGTGACCGGTTTCATTTTGAGGTTTCACTCTGTTTTCTCCTATAGGGATACATGTATTTGGAACTCTAAATCAAACACGGTTTGTGCTAGCTCTTTGAAACTTGACACAATAAAGCAGTTTCAAGTTCTATCTCTATGGTTTGTTTGCTGTTGATGTCGCCCTAAGCAGAGACTGGCGAGAATCACTTTCATGGAAAGGGCCTGCCAAGCTTCTAAAAAACTACGAGTTGCCCGAAATCTCAGCAAACCCTTTTTCACCCAATCTTGATGAAACATTCAGGTAATGATCAGTACACCAATCCCACTTGGCTCGCCAAATTTTGTTCTTCTAGGTTAAACCGTTCGTTGGCAGTAACCGCTTTCATTTTGAGGTTTCACTCTGTTTTCTCCTATAGGTATACATGTATTTGGAACTCTAAATCAAACAC